>NC_090190.1:11963108-12237778 GCF_024679245.1 Pseudorasbora parva
AAGGGAAACCTGTGGTTGTATTTTTAGGGATAAATTTAACATCATGTGGTCAATTCTGCCACCGTGACTCCTTCATTCATACTCACACTGCTTGTAAACATCATTGACGTTATTGAAGTCATTAATGTCTACCAACAACACTGTGGCCTTGACAACTGCAAAAAAACAAAAACAAAACAAAAATGAAAAGCTATAAAAAGAAACTGACATGTAATGTAGGTGATGCTCATTGACTTACCGTTTTCATATCCACATCCAGCGGCTTTTAGAATCTCCCCCATGTTAATGAGGGCCTATAAAGTTGTAAGAAAGAAAAAAAACACTGAAATATGCACTAAGAATGCTTTTTAGCTTTGTGTAATAAAACTTTTGTGTCAGCATGAGTTCTAATACGTGTTATTGTGAATGATTATTTTATTCCAAACTATATTCATCAAAATGTAAAGAACTATTAACAGGTGCTATGCTTTGTCACCTGTTTGGCCTGAGCCTGCACTCCTCCCGCCACCAACTGTCCTGATACTACGTCCATTCCCAGCTGTCCTGAGATGTACATGGTGCGGTCCACCAACACAGCCTGGCTGAATGTAGAAGCAACATTTTTTAAATGGGAAATAATTTAGCACTCCGACTTTGGAAGAAAAATATATTTTTACTCATATACCCTAATGTTGTCCTCCTCTGCCTTCTGCTGGTATAACCAGTACACTGCAGTATTAACCAATGTAGTTTTCTTGCCTTGTTAAAGGGATAGTTCACCCAAAAATGAAAATGTGATGTTTATCTGCTTACCCCCAGGGCATGTCAATGGGGTGTAATTCTATGAGTAAAAAAAAAAAAAACATGCACAAACAACTTCAAAATAAACCCTGAGGCTCGTGAGGAGACATTGATGA
Source organism: Pseudorasbora parva (assembly GCF_024679245.1). NCBI lineage: Eukaryota > Metazoa > Chordata > Actinopteri > Cypriniformes > Gobionidae > Pseudorasbora > Pseudorasbora parva. The sequence goes on from NC_090190.1 coordinate 11,964,005, forward strand.
CTTAAGACACAAAACGATTGGTTTGTGTAAGAAACCGAACAATATAATTATTTACCTCAAATACGACACTATGTAGAAAAGCTGTCACTGCGCACCATCACTTCCGCTGGATGAGGTCAAAATACACTATATGGCATAACGGTTTCTCGCACAAACCGATCATTTTGTGTCTTTAGACAATGTCTCCTCACAAACCTCAGGGTTTAATTTGAAGTTGTTTGTGCATGTTTTCTTTACTCTCATAGAATTACACCCCATTGACATGCATTATATGACTGGCACAGAGCAACGGTGTGAGTTAAAAATCTTCATTTGTGTTCTACTGAAGAAACACACACACCTACATCTCAGATGCCCTTGGGGTAAGCAGATATTCATTTTAGGGTGAGCTATCCCTTTAAGGTAGATCTCATTTTAATAGTTTAGATAATATTAATTATAAACTGGATAGTATATAAACTAAAATTAGTTTTAAGATACCACACTGTACTCTGGCAATGTAGAACAACAAGATAATGTATAAGTCCAGCCTGTGATCACAGTCCAAGTTAATATGTGTCTAAAACAAGACTAGTTCAGAAAGTTATATAATGGAGTTAATGCTGGTTCTTTTTACATAAGTGTGGTTTGTGCAACTGCAAGGAAACTGAAGATCATTGATTCGGATCTCTTGTCTTGATTTATGCTGCATGGTCTGGATGATGTATCAGCTGATCATAAAGTTAAATGTATTGTCAGAAATTTGGAATATATACATGGATTTTTGATCTTATGCTCACCAATGCTGCATTTATTTGAGCAAAAATACTGTAAAACTGCAATATTCTGACATTTTAAAATAACTTTTCTATTTTGATATATTGTAAAGTGTATAGATTGATTCCTGTGATGGCAAAGCTGAATTTACACCACCATTACTCCAGTTCTTAGTGTTCTTAGAGTAGATCCTTCAGAAATCATTACAATATGCTGATTTGCTGCATTTTTTTTCTTCTTATTTTATAATCAATGTTGAAACAGTAATATTTTTTGTGGTTATCATTCAAAGGCGTGGAGTAAAATAAAAGATAAAAAAAATATTCTAGGTGTGAAACATAAAACATACTTTTATTAAAATACTTTTATTCAGCAAGGATGCATTAAATGAACACAACCAATAAACACAACCAAGCCTAGAAAAAAAACACGGAGCCTCCCCTTTAAGTAGTTTTTTTTTTTTAACACGGATAATTAAAAGCACCAAATCAGCATATTAGAAGGATTTCTGTGATCATGCGTTTATAATATACATTTACAATATATTAAAATATAAAACGATTATTTTAAATTATAATAATATTTCTCAATATTACAGTTTTTACGGCATTTTTGATCAAATAATTGCAGACTTTGCTAAACTTCTTTTAAAAACATTTTTTAAAAAATCATAATAATTGCAGTTTGAACATACCAGGTTGACCTCTGGTCAAGTCAATGATCATGACACCTCCTCTTACTGTCTATTGGTTGAAACGCAAACACCCCTATTGTACTTTCTATTGTAGACTAATTTCAAGTAATTAAATGCAACAAAAAAATCCATTTTTTATTTGCAAGTACTCAATCAAAGTTACTAAAGTTATTTAGTGTTACAGAGAAACTTTTTTATATTGGGGGTTAAAGCCCCCTGTGTTAAAAATGATAAAACAGTGGTAGTATGGAGCAGTTCCAAAATAATATTATAAATACATGCACAATACTATCCCAATTGTTATTATTTTTTATTATTTACTTTATTAATACAATTTTAAAAAGTTTGTAATCTAAATGTTACTTCTATAACAGTAGTTGGTTGACATGAATCTTACCTGTATATGCCCTGTCTAACAGGGGCTTTGGCTGTATATGGGATTTTTCTTTGAACAGAAGACATCTCGTCCAAACAGTATATGGAAATTTGCACAAAAATCTCCAGCACAAAGTTGCTGAGTGCCCTGTCTAAAGACACGCCCCGAACAAATATTGCACTCACGCACTGTCTGCAACTTATGTCAGGCCTTTTGTTGTTCAAGGCAAGACAGACTGTTAAATGTAGCTAAAGCTGTCGGTTTATAAGCTAAAACATACTCATCCATGTGCACGAGCACGAGCATGACACGTGTGCGTTTATTATTAAGGAACATAAACATCGTTTGTCAAGACTGCAGAGAGACTCTCACCTGTAGGGCCCGATCGCGGCAGGAGCTGCTGCAGTGTGAATGATCTTCCTAATAACCGCAGACATATTTGAACACTGAGATTCAAACGAGACCCGTTAATCAGAAATGTCAGTTAACTTCTAGGTGAGCTGATGAGTGTAAAAGCAGGTTTGTAGAGATTCACTTCCAGTAGGCGTCACCGATTTCTACCGTAACGACCCACCATAAAGAGGCGTGTAGCCTGCAAATCTATTCATTTACATTTCCCACAGTTTGACACTATAATTATTAAAGATTTAAATGATAGATTTGGAAGACAGGGTGAAGTGTCTCCCAGGGTGAAGTACACGTAAAAAAACCTGTTGCGGATCTTTATGTACACATTTTGTAGTTTGCTTTGCACTTGTTCCGAGTTCAGAGCTCCGTGTAATAGGATGATTACGGTAATTCGAGTAACCAGTTTATAAGTTCATACACAAAAGGAAGTAGAGTCGAGTTTTAATGGCTATAATTATATATATATATATATATATATATATATATATATATATATATATATATATATATATATATATATATATATATATATATATAATTTCGCTAAATTATTTGTAATTTTTAATGTGTTCATACTTAAAATCAGTATTAAAGTATCATATTATGCTTTTGTAACTTCACTTTCATTTTTTAATAGTAACTACTAAATAAGCAAATTTAATAATTTATTAAAGATATAATTTTTGAATCTGATATTTTATAGCTGAGAAAAAATACATTATATTAATTTTGTAGTAACAATAACAATTTTAATTTCCCTCTTATGTCCAGGTTTTTCTGTATAAAATAAATAAAATAGATAAAATATGTTGTTAAAGAAGTCCACGTGAGGTTTAAGGAGACAAGTAACTGACCTTTATTCAAAAACTCTATGCAGAGTGCAAAAAAATACATACAATATGAATAATGCACAATAAATTAGAGTGTTCAGTAAAAACGTGCCTATGTAAATGTCAGAGTATGAAACAAACTGATATAACTCACAGGAAATATAAGGCATTGGTAACATCCCTAACTATCTCAATAAGCTTTTTTCTTTTTTCTAACAGACTGTACTTCAAACCAGCTCCGATTCTTAGACATCATCAGTCCACAATCAGGACATGAACTTTGCTATATTCATTTTAAAACTATTTCTTCTTCTCTTACAAGATTTAGCAACATTTTAAGCCATTCACATTACTGGCATTGTCACATTACTATGCCCTTGAGTTGCTGTATTGCTTTTGGTAGACATGGAGAAACTCAAAAGGGTTAGTAATGATGGTACCATTACCATAATGAGAAACAAAATCACTGCATTGAAATCTTTGAAAAAGACCAGAAGAGTAACCCCTGAGATAAAGCGAGAACTTTAAAATGGGGCACAGGAAAAGTAGTTCTCACTTCCTCACACAAACATTTGCCACACTTTATCAAAGAGTCAGTGGCAGTGAAAAAAACAAGGAAGACGACACACAGAAACATTCAGAAATGGAGAAAGTGACATTCAGCATAAATAAGCCATGCATATTTACAAAGCTGGGGACAGATGTTTCAAACCTTACTTTGAGCTGAAGAGGGATTTTGATGGAATGGGAAACAAAGCTGCAGTAATGGTCCTGTTTCTCTCCAAATTAATTCTAGTAAAAAGATCCTTACTGTAACGTGGTCCCATATTAGCAGAATACTAAGCAAAAGCTTAGTGATGCAAACTTCAAAAAGAGGGTTAACAAGCACTCTAAGGCATTCTCTACTTTTGATTGTCTTTGGTTTAATAATCCATTCACACCTAAAATTTACTTTGCAGCAGTTCAACCAGCATTTCTTATAAATTCAGCCGCAAAACATCCACATTTTCACAGTTATTTTCACCTTGGCTTAATTAACAGTATTAAGAAAGTATTAACCACATATGTAGAGATGGCTGAATTAGTTTTTGGAAATTAGAGAACAAAAAGACTAAACTTCATAATATTGCGAGGGTGTGACTCAATATGCTCTATTTAAGATGAACTCCTAATATTTTAACACGTGACCTTTGAATTCTAAAGAAACAAAAAAAATATTCATCCAATATTATATCTTGATTTTATACTTCTGCTGGGACCTCCTTCAAATGTACAAACAGCAGGAGTGTAGAATAAGATGCATCAGTACAAAGATTGAACACCAGAGGGGACATAAGATCTGGCCAGCCAGCTTGGTAAGCTTCAGCATCTGTGAAGTCGGTTAGAAGTTCTGCTGCCGGCGTTTCTTGGCATCCATGGCATCAAGAATGGGCTGCCTTTTAGCCGTGTAGCGCTGCCGCAGTTCCTCAATCTCTCGCTCCATCATGGGGTCCAGAGCAGTAAGACGCATCTGGAGCTCTTCAAAATCAAGGTTTTTGAGCTACATAGACAGAAAACAAATTCATTTTAATCAGCTTTACACATACAAATAGAGCTGCTTGATTGTGGATGAATTGAGAACCACGGTTTTAGATAATTCTGAATAGACAACTAAACAAAATAATGTAATTTACTAGAGAATCTGACTAAATGTTAATTGCAGCAGTCTATTTAAGAAATATTTAATTGAATGAGATATATATATATATATATATATATATATATATATATATATATATTTAAAAAAAGGAATATGATTGTAATCAAACAACCATCAAAGCACTTACAAAATCAAAATCTCCATCTTGTGGCACTTTCCAATTATCGGGGAAAGCAGTCTTGGAAATTAAACACGGGTCCTGCTGGTTGTGATTATAGCCCTCTTGTGCTTTATTTGAGTCCTGCTTGTCAAAGTAGTCCATGAAAGATGGACGCTGAATTTGCTGAGATGTAGGATTTCCTATTTAGAGGGTAAAACATCAGATTATACATTTCTCAAACAGCCACAAAAATGTTTATTAAAACAAAGACGCAAAGGCTCACTCCTCATTGAGCCGAGATCTTCCTCTTCTTCCTCATCATCGCTGTTGATGACCATGGTGCCCAGGTCAGACTCCAGCATGGTGCTGCCGTGCTCGATCATGGTCTGAGCGCCGTCGCTCATGGTGCCCGAGGCCCGCATGGTGCCGGCGCTCTCTGGACCAGACTTCACCATGGTGTGGGAATCTACTTCCACTTCCTCCTCCTGTAGAATGCGGTCACATATGACATCAGCTCAAAATAAAATGCTGAGCTCATCGTAAAACTAAACAACTGATATGCAACTCACAGAGTTCTCGTCATCCTCCTCCAGCTCTCTCTGCTGCTCCTGTTGTCTCTTGATCTTCATCTCCATGGCCTCTGTGATCAGGTCCCGCAGGATGGTCACTGGCTTAGCACTGGTTATAAAGGGATGCTGCCAAACAGACAAAATGCAAAGTATACTAGATGTTTATAAAAACTACTTCATGTAAAAGTCCCAAACTTAACCACATGAAACACAAACAGGAACTATCAGTTAATACGAGGCTCTTCCCACACCTGCAGCAGCTGAGTGGCCGTTGCTCTCTGCTCTGGGTTCTTCACCAGACATTTCTTCACAAAATCTGTGAATTCGTCACTCCACAGCTCTGGCTTGCGGAATGTGGGTGGAGGGTTTGTGGGAATCATAAAAATAGCCTGATGACACAAAAGCAGACAGAGTCACTATCCATTTTTTTGTCAATTTCAAGTCAACGACAACTCAGTGTGTTCCACTCACTCTCATTGGATGGATGTCTGCATAAGGAGGCTTTCCTTCCGCCATTTCTATGGACGTGATGCCGAGAGACCAGATATCTGCCACACAGTTGTACCCGATCTCCTGGATCACCTCGGGGGCCATCCAGAAGGGTGTCCCAATAACCGTGTTCCTCTTAGCCATTGTGTCCTAATGTGGTCAGTATAAATAAACATGATTACATTAATTCATGTAAAAAGGGAAAATGTGTGCACATCCAGTAAAACTTTTGCAGGTGCTAGATTCAATAGAGCATAAATCAAAGTAAACAAATATCTGCACACTGCTATTGCTGCTCCCAAAAAAAGGACAATGTTTCAACCCCAAAGAGTCATCATCAGGCTTCGTCCCTTTGGGGTCGAAACCTTGTCCTTTTTAATGGTGCCCTAGAATGAATAAATTGAATTAACCTTGCCATAGTTAAATAACAAGAGTTCAGTACATGGACAGCGCATACATTGAGTCTAAAACACCATTGCCTCCTCCTCCATATGTAAATCTTGTTTGTGAAGAACACCATGGAAAAACAGGCTATTTTCAACATAACGCAAACTGTGACGAAATTGCTTGGATCATTAATTTGTATGCCCCCAACATTTGCATGCCAGCCTTCATTGTCAGGTGGAACTGAGCAGCCGAATCATCGGGACTGCAGGTAAACAAGCATCACGCGAGGATAGCGAAAACGGCAGATCATGGAAATAAATGTCATGTTCCAGGCTGTGCAGTGGATGTGAGTAGTGATCGACCGATATTGATTTTTTTATAACCGATACTGATTATTTGCATGTTTATGTGTCGATAACCGATATATAGAACCGATATTTACTTGTTGTGTTATTTCTGTTTTTTACAATTACAGCAACAGCACTGAACTGAGTTTTTTTTAACACTGTAATTTTTGCAGTTTCACTCACTTACATACAGAACAAAAGACATTTACATCAATAAATAGTCAGAATTTGTTTTTTTTAAATACAGTGCAAAGTCTTTTTAACATTAATGCTGTTTTACCTTTTTATTTAAACAGCCATATTAACAACAGACAAAATACATTTATAAAGTCTAATGTTTTCAAATGGAGAACATAAATGAGAGTCGAGTCCATCAACTCCCCATAACTATATGAACATAAATATAAGCATTCATTTTAAACTAGTTTTAAAAGGTGTATGTGTTTAATAGACTAAAGAGTGAATATTCTCTGAAATATGCAAACATTGTAAAAGCTGATGTATTTGCGGGTTTGTTTATTTTTCTTAAAGAGTCAATCTCATGTAGTACGGTATCAAAATGAATGTTTGTGCCAGTCTCTGAATTATGCTGATGACAGAGCGCTGTTTTCATCTCTGCGTTTAACTTGCGCGTCTCGCAGAGATAGGCATAATAACTCATTTTCACAGAGCTGTAATTAATTTAATGTTTATTATAAAACGTCGAATTGTTATATCATGTTAAATGTTATATAGCAGACGTTAATATAATATAAGGAGTTTTAAACGAGTCGGTCTTGTTTACATACGGTGACTACTAGCCTATATGCTGGAGCAACAACTCGGTGAGAGAATGGCTGGATGCGACTGAGAATAAACACAGAGACAGAAATAGGTTTGGCACTTTTATTTCCGACATGCTCTCATTCATGGCGTAATAATTAATTTTCACGGAGCTGTAATTAGTTAGATGTTTATTATATAAATGTTTTATAGCAGACGTTAATTTTATTTAAGGAGTTTTACACGAGTCGGTCTTGTTTACATTCGTGACTAGCCTATATGCTGGAGCAACAACTGTATGGTGAGAGAACGGCTGAATGCGAATATGAATAAACAAAGAGAGAGAAATAAGGTCGGCGCTTTTATTTCAAACATGCTCTCTTTCATGGATGTTTTATTTTATTCATGTGAAGTTACTTCTTTATTGTGACCTGATGACGAATTACCTGACTCTACTTAGCGCCAAGCTTAAACTACAGAACTATACATATCATCTCATAACATCTTATTTGGGGTTATCTCAATTGTGCATTACTGTTATGTTAAACAAAAGTTTATTAATTAAGGGATGCAGGTTATTTTACCTTTGATCACCGCTGTTGACTCATATCTCCCGTCAGATGCAGTCCTTTAAAGCTACACTGTGCGATATTTTCCCCCATCTAGCGGTGAAAAGGTATATGACCATCCAGTGAATAATAGTTTCTGTTCCTCTACATTCTGATTTTGTTTTAACTCCTACGGTGGCCGATTTAGTCCAAGATTAACATGGCAACCCCCCTCTTCACATTCAACACGGTGCTATCGAGTGTTAAAACGCGAAAGGCAAAGCTTGAATTTATGGGTATGTCCCTCTTTGGCTAATGTACTTTCAAGATGGAGGGGCAACATGGCAACCAGCATTCGAACCCCTCACCCGTATGTATTTTCAATGGCATATTATAAACTTACAAGAATACTTTATTACTTGAAAGAAGTAAATATACATTAATGAGCACATATATTTTTGAAAGAACTGAGTGATTTTAGCTAAGAACAAACTAAAAAAGTTACACAGTGTAGCTTTAATGGCGTGTTTGTATGCAATTCTCAAAACGTCCACAAGATGGGGATTTATCGGAAAATCCGATATTACAAAACCGATACCCGATTATGGGAAAATGCTTAAATATCGGGAAAAATATCGGAAATCCAATATATATTGGCCAATCACTAGATGTGAGGACTTTTCATACCCTTCCCACAGATAAAAAATGTCAACAGGCATGGTTGATGTCCATTTACAATCGGATACCGCAACAATTTAATTCTAAGTTGTTTTTTTGCTTGGCCTATTTCACCACGGACAGTTTTTCTAACCAGGACAATATCAAGCTTTGTTCAGCGTCGAAAACTGAAGAAAGGGCCAATTCCAACCATATTCCTGCAAGCAGTAAGTAGTGATTTTATCCACATCTTGATTGTCGAACCCATTTCTGATTAAATTGAAAGTTTCTTAGTAAGACATCATTACCATTATATCCCCTGTGTTGTCTAGATCTAACACAAGATGCTAGTATTGGAAACTCCAAGTTGCACACATAAAAATGTGTAAAATGACAAAGGTTAATATTATTTCCTGCCAGTGTTGTCATAAAATACAACAGTAGATACTTATGTCAATCCCTTTTGATGAATTGAAATCTAAATTAGCCTATACTTCATCATTAACACAACTCAAAAGCTACCTACGTATACTACTACTGTTTAGTTGCTTACAGATCGCTCACTCGATCCTTGTAGCTAATGTCACCTTCTCCACCATCTAAGTTGAAATGGTAGTCATTTGACAAGGCTTCTACTCAATTTGTTAAATAAATATACATTTTTGAAAACTGAAGTATGATTATTTTGCAGCGGGTGAGTAGCAAACATGACACTGACTATTTTGAGTGGCTTCTAAATTACTTTGTTTGGCTAAATAAATCGACTTTTAAATCAGTACTCTACTTAATATTAAATAAGCACTAATGTCCAAACCTTTAAAAAAGAAACATACATAGATACATAAATTCAGCTGCAAGAATTTCCACAAGGACAAGCGAACACATCACTCCAGATTTAGAATCTCTGCCTGGCTTCCTGTCAGGTTTCGGATTGATTTTAAAATGTTCATGCTGACTTACAAGGCCTTCATGGCTTTGCGCCTCATTACTTATCGGAACTTTTAACTGTTTACACACCTAGATGAGATGATCTTTGAGATTCTCTTTTTAAAGGCGCTATATAAAATAAAGATCTTTTTCAGACAGCAGATGGTTTTAATACTCACGGTAAGTTGTCCAGCCACTCCGAAATCAGCTAGTTTGGCATGGCCTTCTGTGTTGAGAAGAATATTCCCGGCTTTGATGTCCCTGTGGATTTTCCTCATGAAATGAAGATATTCCAGACCTTTTAAGGTGGATTTCAGGACTGTGGCGATTTCATCCTCGGTGAGCTTGTAAGAATAATTTTTTTTTTTAGTTCACCCCAATTTTTTTATTTCAGTCCTTAATTACTCACCCTCATATTGTTCCTTAGTTCATTTCCAGAACAGAAATTAAGATAAAAAAAATAAACAAAAATAACTTTATTCAGCAATAAGATTGTTGAATAAAGGTTTTATTTTTGATTGTTTTAGCACACAAAAAGTATTCTTAACATTAAAATTTAAACCACTTTTTTTTACTGTCATTACTACTACTGCCGTCTATGTAAAATCAGAAAGCTAGTATTTCATCACATATACTTTAATTTGTGTTCCAAAGATGAACGAAGATCTTACAGGTTTGGATTGACATGAGGGTGAGTAATTAATCACTGAAATTTTTGTGTAAACCAACTCTTGAAGCATGGGGATAGGGCATTTGTAGTTAATAGTTAATATTTTACTGTTTTGTTGCGCAGCCTGATGATATCAGACACCGATCCAGCGCCGCAGTACTCCATCACAATCCACAGATCTGTGTTCTTGAAATAACTGCCATAGTACTTCACCACATAAGGACTGTTAAAATACGAGTAATTGAGAAGTACTTTATATAAGCCCAGTAACAATATATTATTAAAATGCTACTATTATTGATTCATGGACATCTTTACCTGTCACATTGCTGCATTATGGAGATCTCTTTAATGATTTCCTGCAGGTCTGATTCGACAGGAACCTGTTTAATGGCCACCACCTGGCCTGACTCCTTGTGGATGGCTTTAAAAACACTGCCATATGATCTGAACAAAAAAAAAACATTCATTATGTGAATATTTCATACAAAAAATATATTTAATATCACTTAAGCGTAAGATTGGTACACACCCTTCTCCAAGTTTTTCAAGGACATCAAATACTTCCTCTGGCTGCTTTGTAAGACTGTCTTCACTGAGTTTCTTCAGCTTACTGTCATGGACAAGACAATAGTACTTTATTTAGTGCATAAAACGTCATGCGTTCAGATACTCGCAGTTATAATGCAACCCAAACCTAAATAACCAATTAAAACAACAACTCTAAGCCAGACTACGTACAAGCGTTAATCTTGTAGATATAACTACGAACATCAATATAATATCAACCACACAATCTTTTCTATTTCGTTCAAGGATCAGAAGTTTAGGTTTGGTTGATGAGATGAGGCCTGTAAATATTAGCTTGGTTGATAACCGTTTAGCCGAGCTGGCCATTTCACTTACTTTTTGGGCACCGAATGCTCCATTTTTGTTATTCAAAATGAATAGGTATTTTCCGATTAATTTTAAACAGTTTGTTTGTTAAAAACCTAAAGAAAACAACAATAACGCATGTTTTGTTTGGACTTTCAGGAAGCACTGCTATCGGTCTTTCCTTGCCGCTAACAACGACGTGAAGTGCGCTGACGTGTGGGATTTTCCATTGTAAAATGCACTTCAAAATAAAAGTCTCGCGAATGTTGGACTGAATTCCCAATCGTTTAGGTTGATATCCATTGGTTATAAAATACACAATTCGGTTACATTTTATATATATATATATATATATATATATATATATATATATATATATATATATATATATATATATATATATATATATATAAAATAATAGATTTTATTTATAATGCACTTTTCATTCCGAAGAATCTCAAAGTGCAACAAAGGGGGAAAAAACAAACAAACAAACAAAAAAAAGAATAACAAGTAAAAATATAGAATACTACAAACAATCACCCAACACAGAAAACAGAACAGAAACAGAGCTGATGGTGTGGTGAACAGAAAACAGATACATACATACATACATACATACATACATACATACATACATATATAAAATATCCATCATTTCACCCTTGTATGTGTATAAATATATATATACACATACATATACGTATATATACTTACATATACATATATAGATATATATGTTTTAATGCCCCCACAGAGAGATAAAAACACAATTATTCACTCGCTTGTTCCTAGGGAGAGAAATAAGGTGATATAGACACACTTTGTTTAGATGAAACCAGGATGAGGCCTTAGTTCAATCAGGATATTTATGTAGCTTTTATAACCATGACCTATAAAAACATTACCGATGTGCATCTTGAGACATAACAATGAATGGCACTGACATATTTTAAGACAAAGAAAGCTCAAACATACATTTTTATCTGGGACTAGGCTTAATTCTTGTCTGTGAAACTGTGGCAATTATGTTCAGTTAGTTTGTTCCTGTTCTCTAGAGAACAACCCTGGGTCAATTCACTGTCACCCCGCTAGTCCTCTTGTTCACAAACCAGAATCGGTATGTGAGCAATTATCATTTTTAAGGACAGTTATTGAACAGTACAGAAACGTCCTACATGGAGTTATGAAAAATGTTAATACATTGGAGAATGTAAACGGAATTAAAAGTAAAAGCAAGTCAATTTTCATCTTTTTATTATGTTGCTTTATTTAACATTTCTCACTTGCCCAAAAGGCAATAGCAAAATGGCAACGCTCTGACAAACATCTGCTAGAGTTTTAATGGATTTTTTGCACCCACATTTGAACCTGACTGTGTTAAACACATCGCATACTCAAGAACATCACGGGTTTGGCACATTCCTGGGATGGATCTGCTGCGTCTTCATCCATTGTTTCGTCCATGGTTTGTCTCTTATCTTAATCTGACCATGGACTTGACTTTGGTGGAAAGCTGAAGGTGTTTGCTGATAGGCTGTCCTAATCAGTGGTGCCTGCACAATCCAATCATGTTTGAAAGGGAAACAACAAATTGAGGGTTTCTGAGAATTTTCTTTTTTTTCCTTTTTTTTTTCTTTAGAAGTAGTAATGGGTACTTATGGTTATGGATAGAAATGTATAGTGAAAAAAAGAGTACAATATATGCCTCTCAACTGTACTTGAGTAAAGTCCTGAGTACTCCCCAAAAATGATACTCGAGTAAAGTACAGATCCCTCAAAATTGTACTTAAGTACTGTACTCCATTACTGTCCGACTCCTCAAGTAGGTCTTACAGTTAGTTTTCAGGTACAGAACTTTAATAAAGTAATCAAATGCAAAATAATGCCTGTCTTCACCTGTAGCTAAAAAAATAAGCATAGAGTAATTCTTATTAAAGTAAAAAAAAAGAGCAGTTAGTGATTCCATTTGTGGTTTGATTAACATTAAAGGTGGGGTAAGTGTTATTTAAAAACTGGCTTTTTATAAGTGTCTCTGGCTAAGTACCACAAAAACATGTAGCCAATCAGCAGTAAGGGGCATGGCTACTAATGATGATGAAAAGAGAGCTCCGTGCACGCCATTATTCAAAATACATGACACACAGGACAGACATTAGCAGAGCGATGACAGAAAGAGAGAGATAGATAAAAAATAACAAATGTAGAAAATGTCTATATGGAACAAAAGAAGGCTTACTGTCTAGCAAGAAGTATCAGTTTTCCAGAGCTGGAGAGAACTCAAGGAGCGGGAAGGCCTTCATTTCTTCTTGATAGGCGAGTAACATTGGTTTTGTTTTGTTTCACATAACTAATATATGCTAGCTCCCCAACTGTGTATAAGCCTGGAGTGTCTAAACTTCCTCCACTGTCTGTTTCAAGTGTCAGCTCGCAATGTGTCTGAAAAGTAAGATAATATAACTTACTCCTAATATATGTTTGTTTCCTTTGGTTCCTCTTTTAGTGATCGATATAACCCTCTAATCTTGTCACAGTTGTAATATATTCGTTAGTTGGAATGTCATTATCTTGCTATCGAGTTGTTCATGAGAACTGTGTTTGTTCTTTGGGATGTAAGAGATTACTTTTTCATTGAACATTCAACCTGGTTTACCATAGTAACACATTGGTTTCACCTAAAGAGATACTCCACCGCTGTTATTCCCTTTACTAAGATGATTTGATACATACTCTTGTCTCAGTGCATGCACTTAATCGGTCTGACGGGCGGACATTTTGATAGCAGTTAGCTTAGCCCACTAAGCCCAGTTCATTCACTATGGTACCAAACAGAGATCAAGTTAGAAACGACTAAACACCTCCACGTTTCCCCTATTTAAATGCAGTTACATGAATAGCTTAATGATATGTATGGAGGATAACTATAATGTATGGCGGAATAGCACTTCTGAGGCCCCGTCCACACGGAGACGCGTTTAGCTGTATACGTATTACATTTTGTACCGTATCAGCGTTCCGTCCACACGGATCCGGCGTTTTAGAAGCATGAATCCGATATTTTTCAAAACCGGGTCCCAAAGCGGGTAAATCTGAAAACGATCATCTTCCGTCTTCGTGTGTACAGCGAATCCGTATATTTTCTGAAACGGTGATGTAATCACACTACGGTGCACGGTGAAGAGTTAAGGGATACAACTACAGGCACTGGGCATGCGCACATTAATATTGCGTCATTTAATTAACGTATCTGCATTATTGTAAGGGTATGTATTGGGTTGGGGTAGGTGTAGGCATTAATAAAACACATCTATTAAGTAGTAAATGTATTTATTGTTATTTTATTGTGAGATTTTGCCTCACCTCCGACCACTGCTTTACCCCTTCTAGCCACAACTCTTCTTCTCCGTTTTAAGTGTATTTCTGTGGCAGAATTACAGCGCCACACACTGGCCTGGCATGCAAACTACATCGTTTTTAGTCCGTTTTCTTAATCTCGCATGGACGCAGACATTTCTTGAAACGAGGAAAAAAAAAGATTGGATAAGGAAAGCGCTGGCTTCGTGTGGACGAGGCCTGAGAGTACTTTGACTCGGCGCAGTAAAAAGTCACACCTGAAAAATCCTCTCCTCCAATTGACGGAAATGAGACGGAGGGGGTGTTGTGACGGAGGATTTTTCAGGCGTGACTTTTTACTGCGCCGAGTCGAAGTACTCTCAGAAGTGCTATTCCGCCATACATTATAGTTATCCTTTCAAACCTGCTTAGAAAAGCGCCACGTTTTATTTTCTGTCACCAGACTTGATCGTTTAACTATTCGTGTTACTGTATTTAAATAGGGAAATACGTGGAGGTGTTTGGTGGCTTCTAACTTGATCTCTGTTTGGTACCTAATGAATGAACTGGGCTTAGTGGGCTAAAGCTAAATGCTATCAGATCGTCACCGCGCGTCAGAGCAATTAAGTGCACGCACTGAGACGAGAGAGGTGTGTATCAACTCGTCTTGGTTAAGGGAATAACATAGTTTAATATGAAAAAGCAGTGGAGTAACGACTGCATCACCCAAGATTGCATCACCCACCTTTACTGCACGGATCCAAGGCTATGGAAGCCCTATGGTATATCTGTATTAATATTTGTTTGTATATTGTTGGTTTTGCACCTTTGTACCCAATATCATCTTCAATAAAAAAAAAAAAAAAAAAAAAAAAAGGCTATGGAAGCCCGTTTCCGGCACAAAATAAAAAATAATAATAAATAGTTATTGCAAAAAACTTTTGAGTTTTTTTCTCGCAATTGCGTGATATAAAGTCACAATTCTGAGATAGTAACTCGCAATTGTGTGATAGTCACAATTAAGACTTTTTTTTCTCACAATTGAGAGTTATAAAGTCAGAATTCTGAGATATAAACTTGCAAATGCGTAATATAAAGTCACTCACAATTCTGACTATTTCTCAGTCAGAATTCTGACTTTATATCACTTTATATTGCAACTTTAATAACTCACAATTGTGAGAAAAAAAGTCAGAATTGTGACTTTACAACTCGCAATTGTGAGAGTCTGAATTCTGAGTTGCAATTTTTATTTTTTATTTAGTTCCATAGGCTACTGATACTACATTCATACGTCTTCTTTCTCAACTATTTATGTTCACTTAAGACATGAATGTCTATCTTTAATAGGATGTGCTAATTTGTTCTTTCAAGTACAAGGAGATAAAAAAGAGAGTTCAAATTAGTATAAAAAAAGCGCTCCTCGCATTTTTAGACACAGCTTTCCGGCCGTGCGTTTCAGATGTTTGTGCAAAGAAATCTTCCTATAGCGTGCGAGAAGTTCCCTTTTGCTTGAATAACTGGCAAGGCTTAATTTTTTGTAATGATGCAGAATGTAGGTCCTTCTTCGCCCAGAAGAGGGCAGTCTATTGCTGCATACAGTAGTGTGGGCAGTTTGTCACTCATCATGGCCCCAAGGTAGTTGACATGGCTGCAACTAAGCAGCCAATCTCTGGCAAGGGGCCTACATTGGGTCGAAGTGCTGCCTAGCAACTGATTATTGGGTTAGGATGCCATCAGGGGGACAGTGGAGAAAAGAACAGTCATGTGTGTTTCTTTCTATCTATCTATCTATCTATCTATCTATCTATCTATCTATCTATCTATCTATCTATCTATCTATCTATCTATCTATCTATCTGTCTGTCTGTCTGTCTGTCTGTCTGTCTGTCTGTCTGTCTGTCTGTCTGTCTGTCTGTCTGTCTGTCTGTCTGTCTGTCTGTCTGTCTGTCTGTCTGTCTGTCTGTCTGTCTGTCTGTCTGTCTGTCTGTCTGTCTGTCTGTCTGTCGTGTCTCAGGACTGCCTTCAACTGGGGAGGACTAGGAAGGACAGCTATCAGGGAAGCCCATTAATCATTGGCTGAAAGATGCTGATTCAGTTAGAATGTCTGATATTTTGTTCAGTTTACTAAGAGTGAGAGAGAGCACATGCAGATAGATGATAGCATAATAGAGGGAAAGGGAGGGGGACAGTATGTGCATGAGTGCGGGATGAGTTGGGAGGGAGGGAGCGTTGAGAGAGAGAGAAGGGGCCAGATATCAACACACACCGCGTCACAGCAGCAGATTGCAGGCAGAGCGTCAGAGCAGAGAGGATATAGCCGCACAGAACCAAAACCAGCACTGTCATTAGACATTGAAGAAGGAGAAATATCACTGGATACCAACGGCATTGTCCTGCCTAAAGCTGGGAACATACACTGTGTGTGGAAGAGAGGCTGTGCATGTCAACAGGGAGAACGGCACAGTGCGATACAGCCCTGGATCAGTGTGTCGTTAATGAGAAAAAATTTGGAGAATGAGTCTTGACCCTGTTCAGGTCATGAAGGGGCAAGATCCCATGCCCAACACCTGTCTGCCAGCCTCAAACGGTGATAGCAAAGCATCATGGGAGGACAGCAAGGATATCCATGAAAATATGGGTTCTACAAAGAAGCCCAAATCAGTAAGTCTCCCATTTGTGATCAGTGTTTCACACTGTATTTGTGCATCAGATGGATATTTGCATAGTAAAACTCTAATATTCATTGTGATGTGATTTTCCTATTGCT
Organism: Pseudorasbora parva; assembly: GCF_024679245.1. Taxonomy (NCBI): domain Eukaryota; kingdom Metazoa; phylum Chordata; class Actinopteri; order Cypriniformes; family Gobionidae; genus Pseudorasbora; species Pseudorasbora parva. The sequence goes on from NC_090190.1 coordinate 11,981,203, forward strand.
TCTGCCCTTTTTTTCTGGGGAGGTCACACTTTTGCCGGCTATTTAGTGTGTGAAATGTTTACATAGTTAGTGCAAGTGTTTCAATGGCTCTGTGAAGTCAGTCTTGCACATTTGCAGTCACTTTTCCCTCCAAAGAGGCCTGTCGTTTGTCAGAATAGCATAATTACATGAAATATAATTATAAAAACATATTTTAACTGCAAAGAAGAGCGTAGTCTTTCATGTTGTGATGCCTGGTTGTGGTGTCAGTGTGTATAAAAGAGAAACAGAACAGGTTTCATGGGGGGTGGGTGGGTGGGGGGGGGGTAATAGCACTATTAGGTAACAGTACTAATGTAAGGAGATAATGCCAGCGGAGGTGCAGCAGGTGCAGCTTATTTAGACCCTGCAAACACCGCCGTTAAAATATTGAAATGCCATCTGTCATGTGTAGTGGCAAATAAAATGGTGACAATCCTAGCAAGGGCAGAGCTTTATAAAAGGAGAGTTTGTCTGCCCTATAGTGCATTAGTTTTTGTATATTAGAGAACTTTAGATGTGTTACCAAATACACTTCGGATGATACAGTCATTTTAACACATAAAAAACAGCTCCTTCAGCGTGTGCAACAGGCAGCTGGTCAACACCATGTGGATAATTCCCCTCTCTGCAGTAGCCTTTAGCTCTATACTTACTCTAAGCGTCACTGGCCTTTTCCAGATCTATTAATAACCTGCAATGCCGTTCTCCTCTTTGTTATCCTCTTGTATTCTCCCATTTCCAACACTTGCACTGGTTGCCCCAGACTGACCCAGGAAGGATCATGTTTTTTGTTTCCAGCAGTGTCTACTAGTTAACCTATGCAATGAGTACAGACAGTCACCATCCCCAATTTTGCCACTTTTTGTGTGAACCCCTAGTAATCCAAGTGATGGAAATATTAAAATATTTTATTTAAAAACCCTACTTTCAATTGCACTTTTATTCCACTGCTAGTTCTCACCCCAGTAAGTGAATATATCTCACTTAAATATATCTGTACATTTGTTGTTGTTGTTGTTTTCAACACATACATTAAAGTCTTGACAACAAGAAAGCTGTTAAATTTGTCTTGGCATTGTTCATTTAGAAGACGTTACAATTAATGTAGCCTACTGCATGTAAATTAAAGTATCGTCATAATGGGAACCCAATTAAACAGTCACATATGAAAGTTAACATACCAATATATTCATTTATTTAAATGATACATTTAGTAATAAATGTTACAATTCAAAAACCTGGGGCCAGGAAGATTTCTAAAGAAATTAATACCTTTAATGTTTAAGGAAGTATTAAATTCATCAAAATTGACAGTAAATACAGAACAGAAGTTCTAATAAATCCTGAAAAAAAACTAAAACATATATGTTTATTAAGCACTAAATCAGCATATTAGAATAATTTCTGAAGGATCATGTGACATTGAGGGATGGTGTAATGATGCTGAATAAAATATTTCATATTTTTACTGCTTTTACAGTATTATATTATATATATATATATATATATATATATATATATATATATATATATATATATATATATATATATATATAAAATCATATAAATGCAGCCTTGGTGAGCATAAGGCACGTCTTTCAGAAACATTAAAAAAACGATCCTAACAATAAAAAAAAATCATAGCCTGACCTGAATTTGAAAATAATAAGAAAAATCAACAACATTGGTTGAAAATGCCTCAAATTTTCTACAGATTTCACATTGTCCACGTGTAAACTCCACATTAAAACACTGATTGGGAAAATGGTTAACCTTTCAACATGGCATTGACCCAAAACACAACCGAAAGCATCTCACCCCAGTAAGTGAATATATCTCACTTAAATATATCTGTAAATTTGTTGTTGTTGTTGTTTTCAACACATACATTAAAGTCTTGACAACAAGAAAGCTGTTAAATTTGTCTTGGCATTGTTCATTTAGAAGACGTTACAATTAATGTAGCCTACTGCATGTAAATTAAAGTATCGTCATAATGGGAACCCAATTAAACAGTCACATATGAAAGTTAACATACAAATATATTCATTTATTTAAATGATACATTTAGTAATAAATGTTACTATTCAAATACCTGGGGCCAGGAAGATTTTTAAAGAAATTAATACCTTTAATGTTTAAGGAAGTATTAAACTATATAATATATAAATGTATATGTATAAAATCATATAAATGCAGCCTTGGTGAGCATAAGGCACGTCTTTCAGAAACATTAAAAAACGACCCTAACAATAAAAAAATCATAGCCTGACCTGAATTTGAAAATAATAAGAAAAATCAACAACATTGGTTGAAAATGCCTCAAATTTTCTACAGATTTCACATTGTCCACGTGTAAACTCCACATTAAAACACTGATTGGGAAAATGGTTAACCTTTCAACATGGCATTGACCCAAAACACAACCAAAAGCATCTGTGATACTACAATAGCAGGGTCAAAATATAAATCTCTCATCAAAGGTCAGTAAAATGATTTGTAGGTTTTCCATCAACTGGTCTTTAATGTAATATCTCAAGGCTCATTTTCCACATCAAAATGGACAATTCCATTTGCACCTCCTGTATATGATATTTAAGACAACAGAACAACATTTTTAAAGAGGGATGGTGTCTTTCTTTGCTCCCTTTATGTTTTTTTAAAGAATGGATGTAGTGTAAAGGATCAGAGGTTGAGGTTATGTTTCCGCTTGGTCAAATGGAAAGAAAACTGTTTATTTAGTTTATTTACCGGAAGATTGTTTCCTAAAACGTTCCCCCACCCCCATACTCATACTGTCTGTAATAACTGTATCTGTGCCATTATAATTAGAGTGTCTCATATCAAGAGTTTGAACCATGAATAACATCACATACAACTGAGTAAGCATTTGAGGAGCTTTTCCAAGCGCATGGTTTATATAACACCACCACAGGAGAGCTCTATAGTAACATCCATTCCAAAGTGCCATGTGAGTCTTAGTGAAATACATTTTATGAGTCTTATATGCATTAGAAGCCATTTTACCAATATTGCTCTTGGTTTTACTGTCATCATGATAGGATGGTTAGGCGGTTCTGTTCTCAAGGTTCATCTGTTATATTAGCATTTTGTCCCAGCTGTGTTTTCCTATTTATTTCCAATCATGGCAACTCTTTCCCAACCAGAACATATATGTATTGTTATGCATTACATAACAGACAAATCTATATACCTGTGACATTGAGGTTGATATGAAATGTTATTTTATGAAGGGACCTGTGAGACGGGCCAGGAAGGTGGAGGGAGGCATATTCTTTGTAAGTATTTTCAAAGGGTCATGCAGATTTTCTTCTCTGCCGTTTCATTAACACTCTGTTCTGCTTGGCTCTACTAAAAGCATGACCTTTTGACCCACAATATGGATGCAAACAAATATGTTAATGCAACATATGTTCTGAAACTGTTCGGACCAATGAAATCATCAGGGCGGGCTTTAGACGATGATGGACAGATGATCAACAGTAACGTAATCATTGCACGTCATCAAAGGGGCTTGGATTATATTTGTTCTAATCCTAAACGGAGAGCTTGTTTGTATCTGCATTCACCTTCACAATTTCTCTCAAAAATGATGATCATGTTGGATAAGTACTCGGTGTATCATTAAATTAATCTATTTTTTTACAACACTGGCAAAGATTGTGTATTCCAGCCTGATTTCAGCTCGCGTGCAGACAGGGTTTCCAAGTTTTTACAACAAAACCAGCCAACTACTAGCCCTAAACAATAGCTTCTCGGGGGGTTCTCCGGGGGAAAAACGGCGTTTGGGGGTAAAATGTGTGTTATTTTGGCAAGGTTGCCTGCTAAAATTCGCACTCATGGCTCTATATATCACATAATACCAGATATTTAGGAAACATGCTAAGTTCACTTACTATCTTCTCTAAAAAACAATGCTACCATTAGATATTTTACATTGAATGGTGCGTTCTGTCCTGGAAGATCAGTTTTGGTTTTGGTCTGTGTGATTCCACCCATTTTCAGTCTTCTTGGGCCCCCTTGGAAATGTGCTGAGGCCCCTAGTGGGCCCCGGTCCCATAGATGAGAACCACTGGTCTCTAGGACACTTCAGACTTTTTCCCATTTATAAATACATTAATTCTTAATTAAACAATTCTACTTAAACTGTTTTAAAAATAATTTTCCTAAGACATCCTAAATGTTTGCATGTTCTAAAAGTGTAACTTTCTTCCCTGTGTTTTTGCCTTTATGTTTCTGTCTGGTTCAGAAAACACTAATCTCTGTACTAGGTAAAATAACACATATGGTAAGTGGCACTACAGTTGCAATTGATACAATTACGACAGATTGTAAAGAGCAGGTCAATGTTCACTTTTTACTGATCTGTAAAAGGCTTTTAGAGTAAATGTTCCATCTAACATTGTGCTAAATAGTAAAATTCTGGTCCAATTGCCCCCTACAGCCCATTCCCTTTGTGCAGTGGCCACTTATCCACTCTCATTTCAGAGTAATGTCTCATTTCCCACAACCACTAGAGCCTATGCAATACCCTATCATTCAAAGATTTCCCAGACCTTCTCAAACCTCTCAGGATCTTAAGCATGACCAAGAGTAGCGACATGGCTCATCTAGAATGACAAATCGTTCTCCGGTTCTTTGGGGGGGGGGGGGGAGCCTTTTATCAATTTTACACAGGCTTGTCCTTTTCCCAAAGCGCCTCAGACAGTACATGCCTCTGGTTGGAGGGTATAGTCGGTAGGATGTGGGCATGTTGAAGAGCACGCACAGTGATCTGGCAGTGTCATATGGTATAGCCCCATTCCAAAATTAACTATAGCCCTGCTCTTCCTGGTGGTTTTCTGTGACATACTGAGCTGCCATCAGTCAGCTGATGTGTGGGCCATGTGACTATACATGAACACTGTACATGTCTTATGCTCTGCTACTGGGAATCACATTACATACTACACCATTTGATACATTACCAGCAGTTTCCACTGAATTACAGAACACAGACAGAAAACAGTACTTGGAAATGTATTTTAGTTTGATCGCTGGATCACTCTTAGTATGTGACAGTATGAAATACTGACTGAATAACAAAATTGGGGATCAGAGCTGTTGTGATGGCCACGGTAATCACAGATCTTCCAGTCCTGTCTAATCTACTCTGAAAACGGAGATCCTAATATGCTTTTCATCAATCACAGTATTCTTGCCTTCTCACATAACTCTGTAATGACGCATGGTCGCTTGCTTTGGATAAATGATTATTACATTCTATCAGTTGCTTAATACACTGTCATACTGCATCTGTCAAATTCTGTCATCATTTTCTTACCCTTATAATAATTCAAATCAGTCTGATTTATAATCTTCCATGGAACACAAAAGAAGATGTTTAGCAGAAAGCTTAACTTTTATAATAGTGGTCTATTTGAATGTGAACTAAAGTAAAATGATACCTAAGCAACATTCCTATTTAGCAATTTCTCCATTCACATACGGTATATTAAAGGGATAGTTCACCCAAAAATGACTTGACGGTGAGTAAATGAGAAATAAAACTATAGCTTCATAATGTCTCACTAGGTTTTAAATCATACTAAATATCATTGTTTCTTATATATCCAACAGTGTTGTTGTTGTTTTTAGGTTAATACATGTGAAATAAATAAAATAATATACATTTTAGATGAAAAACTTAAAAATTTGAAATTAAGTACTTAAAATAAAACTGAAATATATATTTAAAGCTAAATAGAAATATTTAAAAATGATTTAAAAAACATGCTAAATGACAAAACCACAAAACAAAACTTAAATGAAAACTGAAAATGTATACAAGTGAAAATGAAATATAAGAGCCATTTGAAGAGATATATTATATATATTTAAATAATCAAAAAAAAAACATTTAAAAAATAAAAGCTAATTAAAAAAAATTGAATAAATTGTATAAGTGTATAAATAATACTAAAATAACATTGTTATCCAATGGTTGCAAGTTAATTTATTTTTCAATAGTGTACTTACCACAAGCGTACTTAATAGTGTGCAACTACATGGGTTAAGTTAAGGGCACGTTCAGGGTCAGTACTTAGTGTCATTACCACAATTAGTACATAGTATGTTCATGCGAAACAGGACTGTACAATAAAGTGCTACCACTATCCGATAGAGTTATTAGTGAAAACAAACTATTTTTCAGAAGACGTCTATCTTGCACAAGTCATAAAGATCACTTTTATGAAAAACATGCACATTTTTAGCCAACAGAAGAACCAGCTACCCTCATGTGCTCAAAACTGTCTTGTGTTTGTGATGAATGTCTCATAGCACTTTCACCATCCCTATTTAGCCCAAACCAGAGAATGCAGTCACCATTGCAGTGTCATCGCGGGTTCTGTTCCGCACAGAGAAAGAGCAGAAGGTGTTTGAGGAGCAAGGAATAGAGGAGTACCTCAGGTATCAGATGGAGCACGAGAATGAGCCCTTTGCTCCTGGTCCAGCATTCCCGTTTGTTAAGGTAATACACAAGGATATTTGATGACTGTTTCCTAAAAAATATAACGCATTATTAAGTTATAATTTTCAACAAAAAGGACATTGCCATAGCAATATTGATAGATTGTACTCCTCATTATTTAATACATAGCTTATTTGTCATTTTTTTCACAGGCACTGGAGACTGTAAACACCCAGTTGCGGGAGCTTTACCCAGAAAGTGAGGAGCTTTTTGACCTTGTGCTGGTAACTTACAACCATGCCCATGTAGGCGTCCGACTCATCAACACCATCAACCACCACAGTAAGTGTATTCCTTCCCATAAGCAGGATTCACACTGTCTAATAAACATGTACACTGCCGCTCAAAAGTCTTTGATCATTAAGATTTTGAATGTCTTTAGAAGAAGTCTCTTATGCTCATCAAGGCTGCATTTATTTGATTAAAAATACAACAAAAAACAGTAATATTGTGAAATATTATTAAAATGTAAAATTTAAGATTCTTTGATGAACAAAAAAATTCAAAAGAACAGTACTTATCTGGAATATATATTTTTTGCAATATTGTACTACCGTTCAAAAGGTTTGGGTCAGTAAGATTTTTGTTTTGTTTTGGAAAAGATTTATTCAGCAAGGAAGTATTAAATTGATCAAAAGTGACAGTAAAAGCATTTATAATGTTACAAAAGATTATATTTAAAGGTGCACTATGCAACTTTTCGTCCACGAGAGGCCCCTATTCAAAACAAAGGCGTAGTTTGATGACGGCAAGTTTGAGCGCAGTATCTTGGGACGTGGTCTTCACCTCACAGCCGGTGGAAAATAGGACTCGGGCAGAAATCATGTTCATGGATGCAGTTATTAACGTTACTGTAGTGTGAAGCAGAGTAGGACCGAGTGTTGTGGAGCTGAGCACGGCCACTGGAGCGATGTTACACAAACACCTGCTTTGCGAGCACCGGGACTTTTATTATGACGGGACGGGACACAGTCGCCGGGGCGCCCGCACTTCCGCTTTTCCGGTCATGATTATAAGGTAAAGCAGCTCTGTTTATCATATTAGATACATTTAAGTGTGTTTAAAATTATGTTATGACGTTACTCTGTGCGTTCGCTCGACGCTGCTGTGACTTGTTCACACTGATAAGAGAAAAGCGCTTCTGCCAAATAAAACCGAGGGTAACGCAGATATGACGCGATTGACAGTCGAATCCCTCAAACGCTATGCTGACACGTTTTTTTTATCCATTTTTTTATCCATTTTCCGGGTCATTGGTTAAAATAGCAATTTTCTCACAATTTACAAATAGTTGGAAACATTGGGATGTTGTAAGTACTCAACTGAACAAAATATATAACACTGGCCTATTTTTGGATATTTTACAGCAAAAATACTACATAGTGCACCTTTAATATAAATGCTGTTGTTTTGAACTTTCTAACATTGATAATAATTCATGGTTCTTGAGCAACAATGATTTCTAAAGGATCATGTGACACTTAAGACTGGAGTAGTTATGATGAATTTCAGCTTTGCATCACAGAAATAAAATTTTAAAATATATTCAAATAGAAAACAGTTATTTTACATTTTAAATACTAATACTAATAATAATTTAGTACTTTTAATACAAATAAATGCCGCTTTGGTCAGCATATTACTGGTCAAAAACTTTTGAACAGCAGTGTTCTCACTCAGTATTTTTGTTTTGTTGTTCAGTACAAATATCGAAACATTATTAAATCAAGAAGCAAAACAACGTAAAATATTAGGTCTTATTTTCTGAAGAAAATGGATAACAAAATATAAAAAAACCTATACCAATGGGGTCAGAAAAAAGACAACTTAATTAAAAGGGCCAAGCTTTTTCAACACCACTGGCAGATTAAAAAAATAATAAATTGGCAGATGTGTTTTAACTGTGTAAACATCTTTGGATAATCAACTATATATGACAGTTATTAACATTTGCAAAAATTAAAATCAAGTAAAACAAAACAAATTGCAGAGCGATTTTTACAATACGCATAATTTCAAAACAGCTTTACAGAAAGATGTAGTTATGTCAACTTAGTGCTTTACCATATAAGTAAGTATGATATAAAATAATGATACAAGATCTTTTTAGATCTAGCTTGTATTTATAGTGTTGTCTAGACACATCTGAGCATTCAACTGATTAAGAGATTTAAAAATCGGTTGGTTTTGTTTAAAGAAAGAGTAAGCAGTTCTCAGAAAGAATTCATGAAAATAAGATATGATCTCACATGTGAACACCTGAAAAGTCTGATGGTTAGGCACATGCCGGCAGAATTTTTTTTTTTTTTCATTTAAAAATAAATAAATAAATAAAACTTAAAAAATTAGAAAATGACATGCTTTGGTAGTATAAGGCAGTAAAACTAAAAAAAAAAAAAAAAAAAAACACAAAACAGTAAAGGATATACTTCTACTATAAATCAATCAGCTAAAAAATATGGAATGGAAAGTAATTACATGATTCTGAGGATAAAAAAAACTTTGAATGCAAATGTTTTCTTAGAAGATAAATCTCCAGCTGGCCAATAATATCTTCCCACAGAGACGCATGTGACACCTCTAACCTCTGTAGCACAAACCAGCCACTTCCTGCTCGGTTCCCTGCAGCGCCTCAGCTGGACTGGGTTTGATCGTTCTGGTGGCTAACTCAAGAAAAAACAAACATCTCTCCATCTTTTGGCCTTTCTTCGGACAAAACAACAAAAATGCGGATATGGACTGATGTTTCAAGAGCCATTTGAAGTCAGAACTTTGTGTTCTGAACCACACACACAAAAAAAAAAGTTAGATGTTTGTTATAGAAGATAAATGAGTATAATCTAAAACCCATGATTGTGAGGAAGAAAGCTAAAATTAAGAATACAACAAATAAGATTGGGCTTGTATTTTTCTTTGATCAAAATCAATATTAACATTTTCAAAAAGAAGCACTTTGGCAGGGGTGTCCAATCTTTTTCAGCTGATTTTGGCTGCATCTGAAAACACATACAAAGAAGAGACTTTCAAAATATTCAGTGTTGAGGGTCCTCCAGCCCCAGGGTTGAGAAACACTCTTTAATCAGTGGGCATTTTCAAACTACAGTATGTGTTCTTCAACCACTTTAAGCAAAGGCCAAAATCTAAACCAAGCCCCCAGTAAATTACAAATCAGGGAAAGCTGTTGAAAATGGGGTTTGTAATCACCCTACTGATTGGGTAACAGCCACTAGCATTCCTCAGAGATATAAGGTGTGCTTGACTTGAAGTGGCACTACACAAACTTATGTAAGACATTAAAGTACTGCAAGAGAGTTTTGAACTCTCTCTCTCTCTCCGTACTTTGATTGCATACATTGATTGGTCTGCACAGAAAGTATACTTTAATGAACTTGTGGTCAACAACAACAAATCAATGTTAGTTCAATATCATTGTCCTCACCCATGCTTTCATCAATTTCAATGCTGATCCAACTTTAAACATTAAAAATGTGAATCTCAACCAAAATTATGGTTTGGATCAAACCTCAAAATTATATCAATGTCATCTTGCTATCCAGGATAGCACTGAAATTTGAAAACTGTGTTTCTTAAAACCTGAGCCTTTTTATCTGAATTAGGTTCATTACACTATCTCTGGCCTGCATATATCTTGTAATTTAACAGCTCTCAGGAGCACTCGATTTTGATTGGTCATTTTTTATAAGGAGGCTAAACAGTATATTTGGCTAAAGTTTCCTATTTGGTGTTAATTTCATGTCTTCCAATGGACTCAGCAGTTTCTTTTTACATGATAAATAACTTAAAATAACATAAGTAGCCATATAATAAGTCGGCACAAGATAATGTGCCGTTATCGTATCATTATTGTAAAATAACTCCCTTCAGGATGATAGAAGATCCCACCAGTGTGCAGGATCCTGATCAGGGTTCATTTTACGATAATGATCAGATGACTGCACCTTATCCCTTTAACTCCTGGGCAAACTTGGCTTGACATGTCATGTAAATCAAACCTGCTGCTAATGTCTTACTGAGCTGGCAATCATGCACTAATGTGTCAAAGGCTAAAAGGGGCACATTACCCCAACATTTCCCACCAGTCTAAGCTTTCTATCTGTTAAACAGTTCATTACGTGTCTCAATGGTGAAATCTTTTCATTGAAATCAGTGATTGATTAAATAATTTGAGGAAAACCTTACTTACAGACAAATAAGCTAATAGATAAATGTATTTTAATGTATACTCATGTGAGATTAAGACTCTTTATTTCACATGGAAATGTCCACCTCATGGGGACGGCCATTTTGACATTACATGACCAACTGAAAAATACTCACTTTGGCTGCGTCTGAAATCGCATACTCTCGAGTAGGTTCTTGTTTTTTAAAAAGTAATTATTTCACGACTGTAAAAAAAAGTATGTTTTATAGGATGATTGTGTGTATGAATGAGTGTAGTATGAATCGATACTACATTTGCCATGCTGTCATTATCACCTACCAGCGTCAGTTGCCTCGTGTCACTGCCATTCACAAATCCTCTGTGGCCTCATGGGATAGTAAAATATCCATCACATGCACACTTCAGAATCTTGCTGGAACTTTTTGCCTACTCTTTTATGAGTATTTTGAATTCGGATCTAGACTGGATTTCAGCAAATAAATTACTCATGGCTGACTGCTAATAGGGCGTTTCTACAATGGCATTGTTAACTGAAAGTTTTTTTTTCTTTGCTTGACACTGCATTCACACCACTAGGGGTCACTATAAATCATAGACTACCAAATCAACCACATTTTACTATATATTGATCAATATACAGTTGCATATCCATACCTATACTATTTTAAATAAAACTGTACCTGTACAAAAATATATATTTTTAAAGCATTTAGGTTCTCTGTATGATAATAACTGATAACATGTGTAACAATAACTTGAATGCAATGTACTGTAAGTTGCTTTGGACAAAAGCATCTGCCAAATGCATAAATATCAATGTAATAATAACTACCCCTCATGAAAATGTTAATTGCTGATTAATATTCTTCTCTTGTCCCCAGATCTATTCATTGAGCGGTTTGTCATGACAGGAGGTAGCAGCCCCATTGGGTACCTGAAAGCGTGGCATACAAATTTGTACCTGTCTGCAGATGCTGAAAAGGTTCAGGAAGCTCTTGCTGAAGGTTAGTAAATATGAGAACACATGCAGCAAGTACTTCATCTTGTCATTTACATTCAGTAAATCAAGAGAAATGTGTCATTAATGTGCAACAAGCAGAACACGTTTCACCTTTACAGATACTTACAAGAGACCATTGATATTATGCTAATTTAATATTTATAGGAATGACAAAATATAGTTGCTTGGATAGTTGGATTTTCAAATGATGTGTAAAAGTTAGAAGGCCCAAGGGATGCAGAATTTATGTACATATACACCGATAAGGTATAATATTATGATCACTTACTTGTTGGTCCCCCTTTTGCTGCCAAAACAGCCCTGACCTGTCGAGCCATGGGCTCCACTAGAGCCCTGAAGGTGTGGTGTGCTATCTGGCACCAAGATGTTAGCAGCAGATCCTCTTTATATCCTGTAAGTTGCGTGGTGGGGTGTCCATGAATCGGACTTGTTTGTTCAGCACATCCCACAGATGCTCGATTGGATTGAAATCTGGGGAGTTTTGAGGCCAAGTCAACACCTCAAACTTGTTGTTGTGGTCTTCAAATCCTTCCTGAAACATTTTTGCTTTGTGGTAGGGCACATTATCCTGCTGAAAGAGGCCACAGAAACCAGGCAATACCATTTCGATGAAAGGGTGTACATGGTCTGCAACAATGCTTAGGTAGGTGGTACGTGTCGAAGTAACATCCACATGGATGGCAGGACAAAAGGTTTCCCAGCAGAACATTGCCCAAAGCATCACACTGCCTCCTCCAGCTTGCCTTCTTCCCATAGTGCATCCTGGTGCCATGTGTTCCCCAGGTAAGCAATGCACACGCACCCGGCCATCCATGTGATGTAAAAGAAAATGTGATTCATCAGACCAGGCCATCTTCTTTTATTGCTCCGTGGTCCAGTTCTGATGCTCACGTGCCCACTGTTGGCGCTTTCGGTAATGGACAGGGGTCAGCATGGGCACCCTGACTGGTCTACGTCTATGCAGCCCCGTACGCAAAAAACTGCGATGCACTGTGTATTCTGACACCTTTCTATCAAAACCAGTATTCACTTCTTGAGCAATGTGAGCTACAGTAGTTTATCTGTTTGCCCGAACTACACAGGCCAGCCTTCACTCACCGCGTGCATCAATGAGCCTAGGCCGCCCATGACTCTATTGTCAGTTCACCACTGTTCCTTCCTTGTACCACTTTTGATAGATAGTGACCCCTGCAGACCGTTAACACCCCACAAGAGCTGCAGTTTTGGAGATGCTCTGACCAAGTCATCTAGCCATCACAATTTGGCCCTTGTCAAACTCACTCAAATCCTTATGTTTGCCCATTTTTCCTGCTTCTAACACATCAACTGTGAGGACAAAATGTTCACTTGCAGCTTAATATATCCCATCCACTAAAAGGTGCTTTGATGAAGAGATAATCAGTGTTATTCACTTGACTTGTCAGTGGTCATAATGTTATGCATTATCGGTGTATAGTCTCACTGACACAGCATAGCAAAGAAAAAACATATGAAACAGGTTTGCTTTACAGACATTAGTCCTGTGATATATTTAGATAGCAATTTGAGAGTTAACCTGTCAAATATTTTGAATTATGAAAAGTGACAAATTATTTAGTGGTCAACGTGCCTCTTGCAGTTTGCCATTTAAAGACCCCCCCCCCCCCCCATTTTCAAATTAATTGAAAAGTGTGCTGACCACGTAGTAATAGAATATGTTTGCTGTTGTAATGATGAGAGTACCGCACAAATAAGTAATAGCCTTTCCGTTCTCTGGCATGGTTAGCAATCACACTACACAGTACTGGGCCACTTTTCAAGTGGGCCAGGGCATGGTACATACCGATCACACTAGACAAACTTTGGGGATCAAACGTGGGGATCAAACGTGCTCGGGCAGGGTTCAGATCGCCAAGTGTGAGTAAATGAACCTCTGAGCATAGGAGCACCATGTTGCTTAGTTTAGTATCACAGATTTAAATCATCATCATATGGCATATGAATTATTGCATAAGTGTGTATAAAATACTCAAAATAAAACTAGTTGAAATGGGGGAAAGCATTGAACTCCAGATCGACTGAATGTTTAACAATCCAATGACCTATTTGGTTTGCTGAGCCTTAATGGGTCCTAATCTAAAATCTGCTTTAAATGCCATTTATCACACTGCTTTTCCTTTGGGCTGGTGAGCTTTACCTTTGTCTTTGTGTTTTCAGGGATTGCTGCAGCCACCATGTTTATGTCAGAAAAACAAATTGAGGTATCTGAGACCCAGCTGAGAGTGGCATTTGATGGTGACGCTGTTCTCTTCTCCGATGAGTCTGAGCGTATTTTTAAAGCCCACGGCCTGGACAAGTTCTTCGAGCATGAGAGGGAGAATGAAAACATATTGTTAGATCATGTATGCAATTTCCTTGTTACCCATTTGAACGGTTTAGGTCTGAAATAAAATACAGAGCAAATGGGAAATGCATGTTTAGAGGTGATGCATGTCATTTTTATATACATAATTATATATATAATTTATATATACACTACCAGTCAAAAGTTTTAACACATACTTTCCCATCAAAGAAAATGGGAAAGTGTCTCCAAACTTTTGACTGGTAGTGTACACTCACGTGGAATATTCGTTGCACTTTTAAAACTTATTTTACTAAGATTTTAAAACTTTCTAGATAATAATATGCTGAAATATCTTACTTCACACCCTGACACCGCATTATTGGTATGAGTTTTGGGCGGGATGTTCAATGGCATATGGGTGGAGAATTTTATTTCGGCCACTAGTGGAGTACAAAATGACACACTTGACTTTTAAATAAGCTCCAAAAGCAGGACTGAGCGTCCTTGTTCTTCAGTTAAGTGGGTATGTGCTAAAATATACGTATATAATGTATCTGTCCACCTCACAGGGGCCGCTGAAGGGTTTCCTAGAATTGCTTGGGAAGCTTCAGAAGAAATTTTATGCTAAAGGCCACCGTCTGGACTGTCCCATCCGCACCTACCTCGTGACGGCCCGCAGTGCAGCCAGTTCAGGCATCCGTGCCTTAAAGACTCTCCGTGCCTGGGGACTAGAGATAGACGAGGCTCTTTTCCTGGCCGGCGCACCAAAAGGCCCCATGCTGGAGAAAATCCGGCCCCACATCTACTTTGATGACCAGATGTTTCACGTGGAAGGTGCCGCAGAAATGGGTGCCATCGCTGCCCATGTGCCCTACGGGGTTGCACAGAAATACCTTTCTAAAAAAAGCTCCAAAACAGCAAAATAACAAAAACAGGGAATAAATGAAGAGGTACATAATGTTCTTATTTTGGACGTGACTTTCAAGTTGCAGACATTCTTTTTTAAACTCAGTTGTGAATTCATTGGATCAGGATCTCGGTCTCTTGGCCTTTTTCCCATGTGACCTGTGCAAGGCCACGCACAACATGTATAGCCCAAAAGATTCAACCCAGGGCTGTTCTTTTGGAGCTATTCTGTACAAATATGCATTATGATGCATTATGATAATTGTGCCTCTTGTGGAGCACTGCATTGAACGGTCATTTTCATCAAAACATACGCTTCTCAGTGACAGTTTGTCGAAAAACACATGACATTAACTTAATTACAATTGAATGCGTGCTGCTATTCTTAAATGTAAAGTGACAAAGGAAAAGGATACTGAAATGGTGTTTACACAGTGTGTGTGTTTTGAACCACACTGTATAATTCAGCAATTGACCGTGACTGTGTTCTTGTTTATTGCTGTAGATGGTGTTGTGTGAGTAAAATGTATGTGGCCGTATATATACGATGGATGTAATATAATGTTCGACACTGATAAGAAGCCATGATATTTTACATTTGAGAGAATTGAATATTCAGAATATATAGAAAGCTATAGAAAGTATATTTTCATCATTAAAGTTTTAAGTTTTCTAATGGATTCAGTATACACTACTGTTCAAATGTTTGGGGTGAATAAATTATTTTTAAAGAAATTAATACTTTTATTCAACAAGGATACATTAAATTGATCAAAAGTGACAGTAAAGACATTTATAAGCATTTCTATTTCAAATAAATGCTGTTTTTTACTTTCTATTCATCAAAGAACGGATGATGAATGTTTTATCATTATTAATAATAAATGTTTCTTTAGCAGCAAATCAGCAGACTAGAATAATTTCATTTCATGTGACACTGACGACTGGAGTCTACTGCTGCTGAAAATTCAGCTTTGCCATCACAGGAATAAATTACATTTTGAGATATATTTAAATAGGAAACAGGTATTTTAAATCATACTAATATTTCATAATATATATTGTATTTTTCATCAAATAAATGTAGCCTTGGTGAGCATAACACTTAAAAAAAAGAAAAAAAAGAAAGCAGTTACCAACTCCAAACTCACTTTGAACGTTAGTGTATGTATATTTTTGACAGAAAATGATCATATGTGAAAGGAAATGTAAAGGGAAAAGAAGATATATTTTAGATGGTACAGTAAGCAATTTGTAGAAACGAAACATCTAAACTTTGCAATATCTCTGCTGAGCTACATTACCTGCCATATTTTCTCTCCAGATTCTTAATGCAGTTAATGTCCTTTCTTGTTGATCCTCCGTATGGCATCGGACACACAAATAAAGGTTACCATCATTATCCAGAATTGGCATCTTATTATTAAATTAAAAGACATTATTCTTTTCATACTACTCTGCTAATGATATACGGGCTTATACACATTTCTTGTGTCACCCTGTTTAGTAATGTTTTGCTACATATGAAACATTAGTGGAACAAATTGTGTTGACATCAGTGTTTAGTCTGCCTCTTTAATACCTCTCATTGTTAAATCTACACAAAATGTTACAGATTAGTCTCCTCAGTAACTGTCTATTAATTTGAGATCTGTCACTGTGCTGTTGTTCTCTGGATAATATGGTACGAGAACATCAATATTATAAAGGACAAAACGTATATAATACAATAATTATTTAGTTGGATAGTTTATGTAATGTAATCCAGGTACATTCAGGCAAATTGGGCCACCAATTTACATTGGGCCAATTTCACCCTAATAGTCACAATAATACTAATAATAATAAAAAATAGTTAATTTTGCCTAACAATATTTCAGTCATTTTTTGATTCTAAGAAAATTACTTAATAACATTTAATGTCACATCTTAAATGATCAGCCTTTACGAATAAATAGAACCGCCAAAGACATTTTCAATATTGAATAAACCCCTGAAAAGTAAAAGAAGCAGATCATTTCAGCTTTCATTGTCCTCTCTCTCTATAACAGTGACTGTTCTTGATGGAGAACGTATTGCTCTCTGTTTGGACTTACTGCAACAGGACATTCTGTTCTGACCGAATTATGATTTTATTTGATGATTTTTGCATTTAGAACCGAATGTGAAAATCTACCTTGAACAAAAGGTAAAATGACAAGGAGTGCAGAATTTTATGAGGACATGCACAGAACTTTTGTGCCCATGTGCAACGTGGCACAAAAAAAGTCTTATCAGTTTCCCTGTCAGCATTTTTCTCCTGCAAATGCTGTATAGACAAAAGACTAATTACATAAAAGTCTTTCAGCTGGTCTTTGTTCGGTGTGTAAAGAAGGAACTGTTTTATAAAATATTATTTTGGAGAATATATTTTAGTAATCCTGGCATGCACCTCCTCAGCGTTACAGTAGATGGCAGCAATGCTTAATGTTATCCTCAATGACTGTAGAAGATCTAAAAGCTGAATAAACCATAATCTCAAAATAAATTTTAAATCATTTTTTAACAAGAAACAATTTAAGAGTTATTATTGTGTGCATCATCCTTATGCAATGTCTGATTTGCTGGTGTTTTCAGTCTAAAAACAAGCCTAGAATTGGTCAGTGTGTACAAGCACTTGTTAAGCTCGGTGAGGTTTTGAAACTAAAAAGAAAAGAAATGAATGCTCTCTCTGTTGATTGCTGCTGCTGGTTCCAATTACACAGAAGGGTTGCCAAACTGCACAGATAAACTAGAGGGCTATCAAGGAACTGGGCCTCTGAGGCGCCATCGTGGTAATGAGGCCATCGTTGTCCACCCCGTGTGTAGTGATTGATCAGAGATCGTTTCCATTTTATTACTTCAGAGAAGTGCTGGGGAGGGATTACGGCCATCTGGCTCGCTTTATTAATGCACTCAAACACTGTTTAAATAAGCAAATGAGTGTCTAATAAGACTTTCAATAATACAGGCATTTGATTTTTTTAAATTAGAAGAATTTAGAAACTGAATAAGAAAAAAAACAACAACTCGGGATGCATTTAGACAGCATCTTAAGTGCTTAATTGTTCAAATGAAAGATTAACAAAATGTAAAACTACTGCTGTTTCTTCAATTTAAATGAATGAGGATGCATGTTATAAATACTTTGCCTATAGATAGAGGTGCTTCAAATTGATTATGTGGGATAAGCTCACAGAAATTGAATTCTGCCTACAGATCGATGGTGGTGTTGAAACTAGTTTGGCTGCTTGGGGAAAACCATGTAGTTATGCCCTCGGGAAAATAAATTCATAACACTTTTACTTCCTTCCTGAAGTCGGCTCATTGTGCACTGGCTTGATAAGGTCTAGAGTGGAACATTATGAGTCGAGGCAAATTTGTGGTTTTTGATAAGCCTGTTTTGTCAGAGGCATTTTATGTTGAAATAATGAGCACCACATTTTTTTGAATGACCTTAGGTCAGCATGCACACAAAACCAAACAAACAGGAGCTCGCTAGATACTTTTGACAGCTGCTCTGTTATGACATTTGCCAGGCCTGGCTAATTAGAGCGGCTGTAAAAATGCACAATGCGGGGATAAAAGCCTTATTTTAGTCACAACTGTTGGTTCTGTGTGTGTTTTAGCAGTATGTATGTGCTGTACTTGCACCGTTACATCCTAGTATTAGGTTGAACCAGCTGTGATATGATGGGTGGAAGATTATGACCGATTTATTATGAGCTAGAGAGCTGAACCTGGTGCAGACAGATGGATAGAAATGCCGTGAACTCGTATGATCTGCCTGCCGCAACACATGGTCGTCCCTCAGCAAGGCCTCGCTTCAGTTAATCATATGGTCTCCACTGCTGATATGGCTATATGTATTCAGACCAATGTTTTAGAAAATATATTCCACAGGAAAAACATCTTGTGAGATAGGCTGCAACAGGTTCTGTATACACCTAATGTTTAATATCCTGTCTGAAATCGATTGCCTCGTAGCCCTTTGATGGTAGCCAATGAATTGGCCTTTGTGGCAATGAGGTAATAGTGAGGTAATTGCCAGACTTTGAACTAATAACAATAATTAGTCTCTATCAGCAGCTGTGGGAATTCATTAGGGAAAATGTGGGAGATTGGATAGGGTATGGCCCTGGGGAGTTAATCATCGTTATAATCCAGTGCCGATTAACCGCAGAAATGGGCATTAAAGGAAATTTGCTTTTGTTTTTGTCCAATTCTTTATAATTTTCTCCACATGAACATATGCTATCATAAAATAACAGACGGCAGAATGCACGAACATGAATAAATGGTATTTCCATGCAGATCTGAAAGATTTGCATGGAAATACAAGAGAGCAGTGTTGGGGAAGCTGCTTTGTAATTTTAATCTTACCCAAATTACACAACATAGTAATTAAATTAAAGCTAATTAAGACTATGACGTAAAAAAAAAAAAAATTATATATATATATATAAAGGCTAACTATCTGATTGTTCATTTTTTAAACATGAACATTCTTTTTTGAATAATGTTAATAGATCTTACAATAATGTTTTTGCAATAAACATGGTACCAATAAAAACGATTCACACAAATAAAAAGGAATCTAATTTAACTAATAACTGAGCTGAAGACAAACTGATGAGAGCAGCAACATGTTTTAAATATAGCTGCAAGCAGCCATTACCAGGGCCAACCGCAACAAAAGCAAACAAGGAAGCTAGCAGCAGACCAACTGCAAAAATGAGTAAAGACATTTTGGAGACAGTTTTAAGCAAAAACCTTGAAACCCCACGTTAATACATTGAGTTGTATAGAGTCAGTTTCATGTTTTGTTTAATTATAGCGCCACCAAGAGGCACAATCATACCAATTTTTGTGTGTACTCAGAGTGAGCCCATTGATGTGTAGCCTGACAAGCCAGACCCACATCAAGATGTTTGGTCTGGAAACTCACCATTGACAGGGCTCAATCCGAGGGGCGGGATAAACGGTTGTCTTTCAAACTCCCTCTGCACGCGATAGGATGAGCGCTACCACCAACCAGAGCAACGAAGGTGAAGCCTTCTCATCTTCCCTTTTTAAGAATGACTTCAGTGCCGCTCTTTGTTCTTTTCTCAGAGAAAAGCTTAACTCCAAGTCTTCCAGAATCGCAGTCAAAGCTGATTCGAAAGACCGCCGCCGTTCGCCAGTTTCTGTGTTACTAGAAGCACGCAAACGCAACTCTGCCATCGTCATTATGACCCCGCCCACCGACTCTATACACGATGTGATTGGCCCGGCGAGAGTTTGGGGATTACAGCTCAGAATGGTATTGAGAGTTGCTAGACGACACTCGCGGGCAGATTAGATTTGCTGTCGCTAGGATGCATCTAGGGGTGCTTTCACACCTGCCTCATTTAGTTCGGTTGAATCGTACTAGAGTTCGTTTCCCTCTTTGGTGCAGTTCGTTTGGTCAGGTCTGAAAGCAGCATTCGCACTCGGGTGCGCACCAAAAGCGGACCAAACAAGCTTACCGAGACCTCCTTGAAGAGGTGGTCTCGGTACGATTTCAAACGAACTCTGGAGCGGTTTGTTTGTGGTGAGAACGTGATCCGACCTCTAACAGAACCAACTGCAAAAGTACTGATCATTTTTGGACTGAACCAACCGCCGTAGTTGGCTGCGCTGACATTGTGTGCATGATATTATTACCTGATAGATCGTTGGCAATATTTTCGGAAGATGGAAGCATGTCAAGAGTTAATAATTAATGCACGCCTCCTCTTGAAGTGACGAGCTATGTGCACTCGCCGTCTGCAGTGCATTAGAACGTTGTTTTCATGTCGCATCCGCGCTTCATTATAGAAATGTTTTGTTTGCATACTGTGGTAAATACACACAGTGTAGTAGATTATGGCCAGGGACAAAACTGGCCCAAGCAGTTGTCTCTCCATAGTGTTATTATAGTTTGCTTGCTTTGCCTCTTCTGTTGGAATTTTCCCACACGTAAATTCTGACCAATCGAAAAGCAGTTTAGGAAATACGCCATGGCCAATGAGTGATGCGGATATTGTCACATGCCTGCGTTTTGGTTCGTTTCAACTGGTTCGGACCAAAGCAATCAGTGTGGTGTGAAAAGGAACCAAAAAAGCTGAAAAATACACCAATGTATAATTGTTTGCCCTTGGTTCGGACCAAATGAACCCAACTAGAGATGTGAAAGCACCCAAGATTTCTAGGCTAGTGTGTGTGAATTTTGATGGAAATATCTCAATTCGTTTTGGAGTTTAAGACATTTATGTAAAAAAAAACACATAAAAAATGACTCACACCTGACTTTGATTGGACTTTACTCCCCCTTACTATAATTATTTTGACATTTGGTCTCTGAAATTTGTCACGCTACTTTAAAGCATAGTGGTGATGACCCATATCAAGTTTCGTAACATCATTCATGCAATCATAAAATACAGCATTTTAGCACATAATTCAAAATGGCCGACAGCTAAAATGCCCGACATAGTAAAATTGGATATCAGTCGACTCGATGACACCCTCAATCTAATGAGACCAATTTTATGATTTCTGAACAAACTGTTTAAAAGTTATAAGCAAAAATAGGAATGGAGATAAAGCCTTTAGTGTGTTTTTGCAACTGCTACGTAGAATTTGTTTGCACGTTTATCAAAAATGATTAAACGAATCAACTTGAAATCCATAATTTTTTTTCAGCATGGTTTGAAGATGATCTGGTTAAATTGTTGTGTAAATCGGACCAACAGCCTAGGAGGAGTTTGAAAAAGTTGGTTTTTGGTTAATTATAAATGGCTGGAAAAGGGTGCAATGGGGGTGCAATCGAATCAACTTGAGCCAGAGGAAAAAATAATTTTGTTTATACCCATTAGGGTTTAAAAGTTATTAGAATAAACATGAGTGAAACTTTGGGCAGTTGGTGGTAGAGGGAATGATTTAGAGACTCACAATTTGGTGTGGTTACTATTGGTACTGACCCTGTGTACTGACATCAGTTTACCAAAATACCAAACTTTTACTGCAAGTGGTTCTATGGGATGCCATCACTGGTGTAAAGTAGCGAATTACAAATACTCTAGTTACTGTAATTAAGTAGTTTTTCTCAGGGATTTTAATTTTTTAAGTAGTTTAAAAACAGTCAACTTTCACTTGAGTACATTTTAAGTGCTGTATCTGTACTTTTACTGCGCTATATTTCCTAAACCTGCTGTTGCTAATATGTTAATTTTTTTCCTGTCAACATGATTGGCTAAGACGAATCAGTCACATGTCACGCGTGACACGCGTGACTCCCGTCAAATCAACCATGATAGCGACCAATCAATCAACCAATCAACTTTTATTTATACAGCCCTTTATAACACACAAAGTGAACCAAATATTCACTTTCCAATAAAAATAAGACAACTAATAAAACAAAACATTTTAAAAAGAAAAAAACAGCAATAGAAAACACGGAATGCTACAGCAACTGCTAAACATTGAAATCCAGTCTAAATAAATGCGTTTTAAGCTTAGCCTTAAAGGTGCACTATGCAACTTTCCGTCCACTAGAGGTCGCCTATTCAAAACAAAGGCGTAGTTTGATGACGCCAAGTTTGTTCGCAGTATCTTGGGACATGTGGTCTTCACCTCACAGCCGGTGGAAAATAGGACTCGGGCAGAAATCATGTTCATGGATGCGGTTATTAATGTGACTGTGGAGCTGAGCACGGCCGCTGGAGCGAGGTCCTTCATTGGTTAAAATAGCAATTTTCTCACAATGTACAAATAGTTGGAAATATTTGGGATATTGTAAGTACTCAACTGAACAAAATATATAACACTGGCCTAGTGGTTTTTGGATATTTTACTGCAAAAATACTACATAGTGCGTATTTAAAGAGGCCCAGGTCAGTGATTATACGTAAATCAGAAGGGAGCTTGTTCCAGAATCTGGGCCCAGCTACGGAAAAAGTCAGATCACCCCAGTGTTTGTAACATGTCCATGGAACTTCCAGCAAAAGTTGGTTTGCTGATCTAAGAGTCCTATTTGGCTGACGCAAAGCTATAGCATCTCATTTGTGGTGCAAAGCCATTGAGAGCTTTAAAAACAAACAATATCATTTTAAAATCAACTCTAAAGCAATGGAAGCCAGTGAAGCGATGAGAGAATTGGAGTTATATGCTCACGTTTGCGTGTATTGGTTAAAAGATGGGCTGCCGCATTCTGCACCAACTGAAGGCGCCTGACTGATGACTGAGACACCAGCATAAAGCGCATTACAATAGTCTAATCTTGAATTTATAAAAGCATGAATAGCTTTCGCAAGGTCAGAAAGATTTAAAAATGATTTGACCTTACCCTTGGACAATGCCCACTGTTGGTGATACTATTTGACAAATAGTTTGATTTTGCCTCCTTTACAACCCTTTGATAATCAGAAAGACAGCTCCTTAATATTTCTAAAGACACATGTAATTTGTCTTTCTTCTATCTCCACTCTGCCTGTCTACAGTGCCGCTTAAGTGTGCGAGTGTCATCATTTATCCAGGGATCTGGTATTATCTTAGGAGATCTGTGTTTGTAAGGGGCAATAATGTCCAGAATTTCGGAACAAGTTTAATTAAAAGATGAAAGCAGACTATCATGGCATGTCAAAAAACAGATTCACTAAGGGCATAAATTTCAGAGTCCACAAAAGCAGCAGTAAACTCTTCAGCTGTTGAGGAGGTGAGAATGCGACGATAGCATGGGGAAACAATCAACCTGCTGGCTGTTGATGATGGGACTGGAAATTCAACAATGACAGGGAAATGATCAGAGATAGCAGTCTCAGATATTTCAGTAAGGGAGACTGAGAGCCCATGAGAAATAATAAGGTCCAAAATGTGACCAATACGATGTGTGGGTCGATCCACTAATTGATGAAAATCAAAAGATGACAAAAGTCGTTTAAAATCAGTGGTCAGCTGATCAGGTGGACAGCAAACATGGATGTTAAAATCACCACAAATCAAAAGTTGGTCATAGGACAACATCAGCTAAAAACTCAGAAATCTCTTGAATAAAATTCATATTGTATTTAGGTGGGCGGTAAACAACAGCACACAACACAGGGCATGATAAAAGTGGACATTTAAAATTGTCTTTGAAGACAGTAGCCACGCCTCCTCCGAGCCCCGACACACGCGGGGAGCTGAAAAAACAGCACTGAGGTGGGAGGAGCTCTGTAAAGACGCTGCAGTCACCTGGTTTTACTGTTTTACCCAGGTTTCCATCAACAAAAGGAAATCCAAAACGTGAGGAATAAAAATGTATTTTAAGAGAAAAGTTTTGTTTGTAAGTGATCTGACGTTGATCAAAGCAACACGTAACGTGTTAAGGCCAGGCTGCTGGGAGACGCGTGCAAGCGAGCGAAGATTCTCCTTCGCGTTAGCCATTTGTGGATCCTGACAAGCATGTGTGTAGGCCTACTCAGTGTCGGGAACTATGTGTGGAAGCCACCGGTAACAGCATTCTGAGGAACGCTTCACGACGTAGCCGTCGTACTCCCGAGAAAGCTCCGTGAGACATCAAGAGTCAGATGCCGAAGACAGAGTCAGACAGGGCATACGCCACAGGTGAGAAGGTATGACAAGAATGGTGGCAGCATCTTGGACTGTCCACTAGCGTCACAGGTTGTGGGTTTAATCACATAGTTCCTTATATTCAGAAGAGTCTGGCGATCATATATTAGCAGTGTTTACACATTCTGTGCAAAATGTGACAAGATTAACAAACCCAAAAGAACACATAGTAAAGGTAGACTGCCAGCCGAACACAGCGGCGCCATCTTTTTCTGACCAACCTATAGTGAGAGGCACGCGCACTTTATGAAAGGCTGTTGTTGCTGTATGTTGACTGAAATTGTGAAATTAATTCCTTAAACAAAAACTAAAAAAATGACCGCAGAATATTACATTTTCTAATACACGCACAAATGGTAGGTATTCTGTTAGCGCTGCCCAAGCTCGTGGTGCCATCTGCTGGAAACACTTAATTTAGCTTGATTGTGTGCCAGGCTTCAAAGTGCATTAGGCATTAGCCAATAGGCACTGCTAGATTTTTGTCCTTTACATCGATTACATTTTTCATGAAGGAACAGAAAAACTCTCTGACATCATAAATTCTTAGCCAGGCTGGGAATCAAGCTAAGACCAACAAAAAAACCTTAGGCTGATTTTAGACCAGAAGATTTTATTTTTATTTTTTAGCAGGAATATACAAGATGAACTGAAGCATATCTTTGTCTCCTAGTTCTTCCTTTGTTGTCTCACTATGTGCCATAACACAGACATCTCTTCTTCAGATCAATGTCTGGACTCATAGTCCAAGAACAACAACCCAGTTTAAAAGAGAATGAGTCCTGATGGATCCATCAAGCTTCACCAAAATGCCTCTGATCAGCCAGAGCCATCAGTTTTGGATGACAGGTCTGAATAGATGACAGGGAGGTGGAAGCCAAATATCGGTAGAGAGCTCTGCTCCCTTAGCGACAGCTCTACTGAAATGTCTCCTTAAGCAAGCATGCAGATCTAATCGATAAGCTCATACACTGCCGGGCATTGATTTCCGTTGTGACTAAAAGCAACAGTTAGACACATTCTTTTACCTGTGTCTAAAAAAAGAACAGCAATTTCTTTCTTTTTTCCGCAGTCGTCAGTGTGAAACTCAAGTATATAGAGGCAGAGAAGAATTTGTTTAATTAGTTAAAAATGACACCTTGGTTACATGCTGATTGTAATCTTTAAAAGTTTTACATAACTTCAAGATTAATTTTGATCCTTTATTACAATTTTAAGGGGGTTCATTTATTTATTTCTACATCTTGCTGGTGCTGAACCTGGCTTTAGTGGTTGGCAGGAGGTATCCATGGCAACAGGGTGAAGTTTTCCCTAGATGTGGCCAATCTATGGTCAATCTTTACAGTATTTATTAAATTAGAAACAGCTTACTGCTGTCTCCATAGTAACCAGAGCCCAAGTAGCACCATTAGAGCAATCATGCATAACTTAGCTAGGGCTCCGCACAAGAACAGTTTTTTTTTTTTATAAAGGCACTCATGAGTTTTATAATGAGAATTGGCGGCAAGTAACACTTCACAGTAAGGTTGTATATGTTCATGTTAAAGGGTTAGTTCACCCAAAAATGAAAATTCTGTCATTAATTACTTGTTTATTCTGAAGATAAACAAAAGTCTCAGAAAGAATTGTTCAGAACACAAATTAAGGTCTTTTATCTTTTTAATGAAATCTAAGAGCTTTCTTACCCTCCATAGACAGCTACGCTGTAGCTGGTTGTAAACCTAATCCATATGAATTGAGTGGTATAGTCTACATTTTCTGGAAAAACTTGATCACTTTATATGATGAAAAGATAAAATGTAGGCTTTTATTCACATATAATCATTGGTCATTGGTCACAAACCGAAGCTCAATCGAACCTGCTTGACACATGACAAACCTCTTGCAGAAGATCAGACGTGCTGCGTAACACGAGAATGAATCTATTGGTTCTTGCAGAAGATCAAACGTGCTGCGTAACACAAGAAAGAATCTATTGGTTCTTGCAGAAGTGCTGCGTAACACAAGAATGAACCTTATTGGTTCTCGCAGAAGATCAGACGTGCTGCGTAACACGAGAATGAACCTCATTGGTTCTCGCATGTCAATCAAACATGCTTGAGCTTTCGTTTACTATAACTGATGTGTGAGTTAATCAATGTTTATATAAGAATAAAAGCCAAATTCAATCTGTTCAGTGCATAAAATAACCGTGTCTCTTTAGAAAATATAGACAAAACCGCTCAATTCATATGGATTCGTTTCACGCACTCTTTATGAAGATTTTGAAGTGTAAAAGTGGTAGATGCATAGCCGTCTATGGAGAGACAGAAAGCTCTCAGATTTCATCAAAAAGATCGTAATTTGTATTGCGAAGGTGAATGAAAGTCTTACGGGTTTGGAACGACGTGAGGGTTAGTAATTAATGACTTGAATTTTGATGAACTATCCCTTTAATTTGTTTATTCATTAGGCATGATAATAAGCAATATTTTTTAAAGAATATATTAATCTTGGTTAAAAGTGACTTGCCCATTTATAACTAAATGGATTAAAGTGATTTCTGAAATAGTGTTATTTGTTAAAGGAACTGTATGTATTTCAATTAATCATAAAATGGCCCTGATATGTCACTAGACATTAAGAAATCATGTTAATTTTAAATACTTATATCACTGACAACAGTAGTCTGACCAAGATATTGTCATTTAAATGTTGTTGTTGCAGTCCTCAACTGATTTTGTCATGTTGTGTTTTGGCCTGAAACTCCACACTCCACCTATCGACCAATCATGAAGTCAGTAGTGTTTGGGCATCCGGGTTGCCAGCTCTGCTCTACCACAGCTGCAGCTACAAACGTTCCTGCAGCCTATCTGGCAACCTCGATACGCCGCTCTACAGTAAATTAAAAGTGATTGCAGTACCAGTTTTGGCCAGAATCTTACATACACTTCCTTTAAATGTGCACTATGTAGTATTTTTGCAGTAATATATCCAAAAACCACTAGGCCATGTTATATATTTTGTTCAGTGGAGTACCTACAATATCCCAAATGTTTCCAACTATTTGTAAATTGTAAGAAAATTGCTATTTTAACCCAGGACCTCGCTCCAGCGGCCTTGCGTTGCTCCACAACACTCGGTCCTACTCTGCTTCATAACTAAAGTAACGTTAATAACCGCATCCATGAACATGATTTCTGCCCGAGTCCTATTTTCCACCGGCTGTGAGGTGAAGACCACATGTCCCAAGATACTGCGAACAAACTTGGCGTCATCAAACTACGCCTTTGTTTTGAATAGGCGACCTCTAGTGGACGGAAAGTTGCATAGTGCACCTTTAACTAAACTTAAAGTAAAGCAGCAGTAAAATAAAATAAATTAAAATTAGAAATGTTGCCTTAGTAACTAACATTAAAAAATTTAGGTTGAAGTACTAAAATGACTGAAAACTGAAATAAAAAAGAAATTAAAGTAATTATATAGAAATATAATAAAAAACTTTAACTAAACACAGCAAAATGACTAAAACATGAACTAAAATAAATGAAAACAAAGTATAAAAACAAAAGGTAATTCAAAATATTAATAATAAATACTAATAATGTCAAGAATAACAGTACATCAATATAATATTAAAATATTAATGCAACTTCCAGACAAACAATTGTATATTAAATAATTAAATTGCTTTTTTTTTTAGGTAAACCATTTTTTTTGTTAGTCTCAAATGCGGGCTAAAATGTATCATCTACCTACCGCAATGTCGAACCCAAAAGGTTTGTTTTTTAAAATATTAACTCCAAACGGTTTTCTCAAGTTAATTTTCTTAATTAATTAAGATTTCTAAAAATAATTTCAAATTTTTTAGTTATGTGTCTGCTTTCATAGACAATGTCACAGACTAAAATGCACGTTTGAGTGCATGTTGTTTTAACTGAAAGCAACTTTTCACAAACCTTAAAGGGTCATGAAACCCCCTTGCTGCAGCGGTGTTTTTTCACACCTTCGATTTGAAAAAGCTTGTTAAAAGGGGAGTGGTCGACTGTGAAAAGGTGGGATGGTATTGTGTGGAAAGAGGGAATGTTTGCATAAATAGGGGAGTGTCTGTCAATAGGTGCTGAGCGGTTCTGAGACATGTTCTTGGTGCACGTTGGCATTGTTTACCACAGAGAGATTAAATGAGGGATGAGTACAGCGAATGAGAGAGCTATGAGTGGCGTGCAGCAGAGATCGCAAATCATTCAGCTCTTCAAAGTTCAAGCCAGCATAATTCAGTGAGAAATGAAAATAAATGTTATTCTGCATGACGAAATATTTTGCAAACGTGATAAAACTATATTTGTCCAAATATGCACGCTGTTTGGCAAGATGAACAACGCGCCGACTTGATAAGAGAACGTGAACCACCCAACATGCGATGTGATAGAGATGTGTAATTCTAGATCGGGGTAAAAGCGAAGAGGTTTGAGGCTAGTCTCGACCGCGCATTGCCGTGACGATCCGCGCTGTCTATCACTCGGCAGCTAAATCTATATTTGTCCAAATATGCATCACACTGTTTCACTAAGAGCCCGAACACATGCGGTTTAGTGCATGGCTGTGACGACAAATAAAACGGAGAGGACGTGGCTTTTGTTCATTGGCCTACAGATTACAGATTGGTTATTTTGCACTCCTGACATAGATAGTCAACGCTTGCAGGTTCGGCGTGCGATTCCTCAGGTGAATTTTACTTTACCGAGCCTTTGTAGCAAAGGCTTCCACAGACGGCGCCGGTTACAGCTCGCTCGGCGCCCTTTACGTTACTTCGTATCAGCACAACGCCTAGCTTTCCTCCGTGACTTTTCCGCACGCTGCTTCCAAAACTTCCCCACCATATCTCTACAATAATGATGTAAGACGAGCCTGACAGAAGTGACTGTCTCATGCATATTAACTAAATTATCTTGTATGCATACTACAGCGCAGGGATTGGACTGAATGAGCTTCATGTCATGAATATATATCGAGAATTGCTCAGAGCGGTCGACGTCAGCATGTGCCCAGCTGCCCATACTTGGGCCGAAAAGGCCGTGCCGACGTCAGCATTTGTGACGTTGCTCCGACTAAACTTTTCAAACCGGAAGACAGAAATCGCTCTGAAAAATGCAAAAATAACTATTTTCACATATGCATACCATTAATGAGTACCCTTAGTGTTTTCAATGATGTGCAGCCTATACATATCTGTTTACATCTCAAAAAAAGTGTTTTGGGGTTTCATGACCCTTTAAAATGTCAGTGCCATTGTTTTGTCTCAAGATGAACACCAGTAATTTTTATAAGGCGTGTTTATAAATAGCTTAAATGTCCTAATTGAACTAAGGCCTACTCCTGGATTAATCTAAGCCCTGTTTGTGAAACTAGGTCTAAAAGTTGTAGGCTATATCTTATCATTAATGCTTTACATAACTAAAATGAACTAATAGTGAAAGAGTAGCATATTTATAAATTAATAAGATGAATAACTGCTGCTGAAATCATTATTTGTTTTTAGTTCATGGCACCTACTGCATTAATTAATGCTTAACATATACACGCTTATTGGAAAGTGGAACTGAATGCTCAAAGTAAGCTTGAATCAGATGCCTCGCTGACACCTTGATGCAACCTTGTGGTCAGCTGGTGGGTGGACGGGGCAGCGGTGGGTGGCTTGCTCTGGGTTTTTAGGTCCCCAGTGTCCATCCGTTCTGCAGTTATTTCAACTCAGACTAGATAAAGATGCTGTGTAGACTTTTTTTTTGAATATCCAATTCAAATTCTCCTTAACATTGATTTGAAGTGAGTTAATTTGAGCATTTGAAGTGTTTGAAAGTGTTTTGAAAGTGAGAGCAGAAGCATTTCAAAGCAAAAACAGGCGACTTTCAGCGGACTGTGTGTATCTGTGTAAGTGCTCGGTGAAGAGCGTCACTGGTTATTTGCATGTTTTTGAAGTGCTGATCATTGTAGCCAATCACAGACATATGTGATGAGCTTATGAGCACAATGGCCAATCAGAGGTGTTTATGATTCTGCTCAACAGTGCTTCCTTTTTTCTTTTCTTTCTAATGAAGTTTGTACTTTAGACATCACTACATGTGAAGTTAATAAACGTAATTTCGGGAGGAGTACGGCCATCTAATCTTTCAATTAATACCAAGGTATAAAACCAGCAGCTTACCTCTCCCTTTATTTTAGTTCCTGAAGCATCCCTCCTCCTCCCCTGCTCCTCCTTTTGTACAATTTTGTACACCACACTGGTGGTGGTTGAGGAGAGATCGCTATATAAATGACTCATTCATTTATTATTTTATTCATTCAATTTGTCTGTTATAGGGGGGCAATCGGAGCTCGGGTAGAATATCCTCTCCGAGCCCCTCTATAGCAGACAGCAAGCCAAATCTGTTTACCACTTTCACTAAGATTATATGGGCACACAAACTCGTGAAGTGACCTACCAGGATCAGTCACGTCACGTCACGTCACGTCACGTCACGTCACGTCACGTCACGTCACGTCACGTCACGTCACGTCACGTCACGTCACGTCACGTCACGTCACATCACTGCCATTCACAAATCATTTGCTGCTGCCTCATGGGATAGAAAAATGTATGCACACTTATTAATCTCGCTGGAAGAAGTTGGTCATTCGGGTACTTTTGGCGTACACTTTTATACATACTATTAATTCGGAAATACTTCTGTCACATAATGTTTTATGCCTACCATTTTTAGGTAAGTATGCAATATCGGATGCAGCCAAAATTGGAGATGCTGTGCAATGAAATTGGTCAGTTGGTTAGTCCAGTTGTCCGATCACATCCACTGTTGAGCCAAAGTCACGTAAGCTTTTCTGTTGCACATTGAAGAATTTATTTGGTAAATCTATTTATATCTTATGTCTTCTTATTGGATAAAAAGTTAATTGAGGGCATATGTTGTTGTTTTTTTAGAATTTATAGGGCCACATTAATAGAATGTATGTGCATCTTGGGGTTTCCAACCAGCATGTTTTTAATGTGATATCCAAAAATGTGTATCAAAAAAAGGTGGATGGAAACATAGCTAGTGCGCATTACCTTAACTGTAACACATTACTAAATCCGCTAATTTTGAAGAGCTCTCCTCATCTATTTGTTCACATCAGTAGCAGCCTGATGATGCAGAAGAAGTTAACTGCACCCATCAGCAACATATCCAGATGTTACACTCAGCAGCTGGTTGATCGAGCGCCTCGGGAATATGTGCATCCTCATGGATTTGGCATTAAATTCCTTCTTTTGCATCTGCCATGATCATGGACGCGTTACAGAGCAACATTTTGTAAGACACATTCATTTTGTATTTAAAAACTAAAAGCATGCCATTTGTAACCTGAAGGCAGTGACTCTTGAAAGATTTGTCATGATGTCAAATGTTGTCTTTGACAAAGTCTTTTTAGATTTATTTTTACAGCCGGCATTTTAATGTGATGATCCAAAACCAGTAGAGGGATGAGAGTAATGGTAAACAAATAAAAACCAACCAGTCTCTTCGGCCTCATGAAGGAAGGAGCTGCTAGACTCGAACTGCCTCCAGATGTGGGCCTGTTGTCCAATATTGATGGCCTAATTTTAGTAGCTTTTTATTAGAACCAAAATGTGCTGTAAAGGTCACTCATTCACCTCCCAGTGACATTTTAACTGTTGAGTCACACTTCTCCCTATGTGTGAAATGCTTGTTCCCGGAAATCAGGGTTATTTGATGTCTCTGTCAGTTTGATCCCGAACAAAAGACGTCCCCCCAACACTGTTGATCACCACTCCCTGTCAGGATGCAGCGTTGAACTCAAATGGCTGTGTTCATCTCTCTCTGTGACTTTAAACAGACAGTAATGTAATAACAAGGACCCTGGGTGTACAGACACAACATGCCTCCTCTGAGGTCGTGCAGATTATGCACTTTAAACCAGTCATCATTTAGTGACACTGAGTCACTAAAGAGATGAGAGCAATATGAAAATTGGATGTTTATCAATCTTCCAGTTTTCCAAATTTGATGGGAAACAGCATAGTGTAAATTGTTGTTCTACATGATGTTAATTGAGGTAGCATTATTTGTATTTGCTTTAATCAAATATAACTCAATGAAGATGGTCAAGTTCTACAAGATCGTTTGTAGAGACCTACAACATCATATCAATACAACATAAACCATGATTTACTACTTGCTATTGCTAGTCAGCAAAGACTTTCATTTTTATGTAATCATGTTTCTACATCAAATGTGTGGCTTTATATTTTATTTAAAACTTTATTTCTCAAAATGACCTCTTTTAAGTTTTAAATTGAGGTGGAAACATCTATACTGTACATTCTTTCATGTTGGTTTTACTAGAAGAGAAAGACTCTACATTTTAAATGTGTACACTAACGTTCAAAAGTTTGTTAGATATTTTTGTAATAAAAAATTGTTTTATGGTTATTAAGACTGCTTTTACTTGATCACAAATACTACAGTAAAACAGCAAATGTTTTGAATGTTAATATATTTTAAAATGTAATTTATTCCTGTGGTAGCAAACCTAAAGTTTCTGCAACAGTTGAGATAGGCAAAGAAGGAGGCAGAGAAGAAGATCTGTGTGCAGTATGATTTAATAGTAGAAATCCACAAGATACACAGACATCCAGAACAGACTGAGAAACTCAGGACAGTTTGGAGCTGGACCCAGGGGTGGGATGGAGGGCCAGGCTCGTGTGGTAGAAGAAGTGGAGACTGAGGCAAAGCAGGTGGCCAGGGCTGAGCAGGAGGCCAGGGCACAGCAGTCTAAGAAAGGGGGTCAGGTCGCAGTAGGCTGGGCAAGAAGGGCTGAAGTGGACTTATGGGCAGAAGCCGACACTGGACTCAGGTCAGGACCCAGAGCCATTACGGGACTTTGCTGAGAGGCTGGATCAATCACGGGGCTCTGGTCAGGGGCTGGAGACATCTCGGGAATCTGGTCAGGAGCTGAGACATCTCGGGACTCTGGTCAGGGGTGGAGCCATCACAGGACTCTGGTCAGGGGTGGAGACATCTTGGGACTCTGTTCCGAGGCTGGAGGCTGGAGACATCTTGGGAATCTGGTCAGAGGCTGGAGACATGTCGGGACTCTGGTCAGGGGTGGAGACATTTTGGGACTCTGTTCGAGGCTGGAGACATCTTGGGACTCTGTTCCGAGGCTGGAGACATCTCGGGACTCTGGTCAGGGGCTGGAGACATCTTGGGAATCTGGTCAGAGGCTGGAGATATGTCGGGACTCTGGTCAGGGGCAGAGACATCTCGGCTCTCTGGTCCGGGACGGAGCCATCTTGGGAATCTGGTCAGAGGCTGGAGACATCTCGGCACTCTGGTCAGAGGCTGGAGACATCTCGGCACTCTGGTCAGAGGCTGGAGACATCTTGGGACTCTGGTTTAGAGGCTGGAGACATCTCGGGACTCTGGTTAGAGGTGGAGACATCTCGGGACTCTGGTCAGAGGTGGAGACATCTTGGGACTCTGGTCAGAGGCTAGAGACATCTCGGGACTCTGGTCAGGGGCGGAGCCATCTTGGGACTCTGGTCCGAGGCTGGAGACATCTTGGGACTCTAGTCAGAGGCTGGAGACATCTCGGGACTCTGGTCTGGGGCTGGAGAAATCTCGGGAATCTGGTCAGAGGCTGAAGATATCTCGGCACTCTGGTATGGGGGCGGAGCAATTTCGGCACTCTGGTCTGGGGCGGAGCCATCACTTGACTCTGGTCAGGGGTGAAGCCATCTCTGTGCTCTGGTAAGGGGCGGGGCAATTCGGGCACTGCCGTACAAAGAACCTTCCAAGCCCCTTTACAGGTTCTTTACACACTTTTGGTGCCGTTTAGCACCATTATTGAGGAAGAAATACATGCGATATGCCACCTCTTATGGGTTTTACATAGCACCATTTGACAAAGGTGCTATAGAGAACCTTTAAAGATATGGTGCTATTTGGCACCAAAAGGGGTTCCCCTATGATTACAAGCCAAGAACCACTTTTAGTGCAAAAGAGCACCAATTTTTTGAGTGCATGGTATAATAGCATAGGATTTTTTTTTTCTAAATAAATAAATGAAAATACAAGTTTTCTATTTGTTTCTTATAATTCAAAACAATGTAATAACATTTAGAAAAAAAATCACCACTTTTTTCTGGTTATCAGGAGGTTAAGGCAAATTTATAATACATGGAAATGTATTATTTTAGTCACTCGCTTTTTGTTTTTAGATTAATCCTGATGTAGGCTAAAGTACATTTTTCTTTTTCACAAGACAAAACATTGTTGTAAATTAATTAGTCCCCTAGCCCAGGCTAGACATCTTTCAAACAGCAACAGATTTTTGCCCATTCGAATTTGTCTGAGTCAGTCTCCATGGGGGAGAACCTTTCCACTCTTCACCATGGCAACCTACTTGTGCACTGGGCTGCTTCCAGATCATATGGTATGAGGTTCATTCACAGAATCTGTTTTCAATGGCCCTTCTAGAAAGAACTGTCTAACAGTACATCGTGTAATGTAAATAACATAATGTTTGTTTCTCTATATGGGGGATACCGTCCAACAATAAAAATGTAAAATGTTTTACATCAGAAACCCCACTATCCAATTTAACCCAGACAGCACCAATGGTGAGTCAACATGAGTCACAAATGGAAACCTCCTTATACCTTATGGTGCCATTTTTGGAAAAGGGGATTTTTAGTTGTTAAACTTGGATAAAACTTTCACACGTCTGTATTTCAACATTGCTGTGTTACATTGTACAAATCTATGATCAACAGGTAAAACAGCTTTACAACATCATCTTTGACAGGATTCTAGACTCCAGACATTCAAAGATTCAGAAGCACAGTCCTGAGATCATATCAGAACTCTTTTTGAAAGTCAAATTTAGGAACATTTTGACAAAGAATCATTAAACAGTAAAAGGAACAATAAGATTCTGCACAATTTCTAGGTCAATATATATAACTTTGGTTACACTTAAGATTAGGGTTCAAATTTCAGTATTATCTAACTACACTGTAAATTAAGTGACCAAATAAAAAAGGACCAAAAGTCAATAAATCTGTAATATATATATATAATATATTTCTTTTAAATTATGACAAAATGTTATTAAGTCAATAACATCAATCACTTTTGTAGTTTTTAACATCAAAATAAGTTACGCAATTTCAACTTTTTAATCTATGGTATACAACATTCAACTTCACATTGTGAGTCAGTTTAAGGTAAATAGTGAATTGAAATGACTTGTACTCTCAAGCTGCTTTAAATTAAATTAAGACTACCATATTATTTTTACCCCTAGTCAATGGTTGCTCTCTCTGCTTAGTTACAAAGATTTTTCAAAATATCTTATTTTGTGTTCAGCAGAAAAAAGAAAAAGAAAGACTCATGTAGGTTTGAAACAACTTGGGGGTAAGTAAATGATGACAGAATTTTCATTTTTGGGTGAACTATCACTTTAATGAACTCATAATTACTGCTTATTAATAGTTAGTAAGCTAGTTAAATTTAGCTATCGTGTAGAACTAAGGGATGTAGAATATGATCATTTAGAATAAGGCATTAATATGTGGTTTATAAGTACTAATAAACAGTCAATTTCCTAGTAATATGCATGTTAATAGTTAGAATTGGACCCTAAACTAGTTTTACCATAACATTTACTAAAATTGGTATGCTTATAATACATTATGGTATTATATAACATATAACATATTATGGTTTGCCATAATATATTTGGCAAATTGATAATAAATAAAAAAATTAAATATATATATTTTTTAAATTAATGAGAGATTTATTGACTTTTGGTCCGAACTGTTTTTATTTGTTCACACAATTTAAGCTCACATTCCAATAACATTCCAGTTAGAGCAGCACTGTTTGAGATTTATTATTTTGTCCGTTTAAATAATGATGTGATTTATGTTGGATTTGAAAGTCTTTCAACAATATTGCTTTTAAATGAAATTCAACCCCCCAAAATTCATTCTCCTGCATTTCAAGTGTACCTATGTGTGAGTACGCCCTTAAGTGTCTGTTAGATGTCCACTGCCTGAATGCCTCTGAAAATGCTCCTTTACTCCAGGGACTAGTTGTCTGCTCTCATCTGTTAGCAGCCCTGGTGCTATATTTAGGCCATACCAATAACCAAATCCAGAGCGCCTGATGAGCTGTATCATCAGACCAATGAGTAGCCCTGGGTGACAAGGTCCTCCAATAGAAGCAATGACTTCGCTATTCACTGATGCTTTGAGACTCCCCATAATGTGAGGAAAGAGAAAGAGAGAGAAGGAAAATCCTCACACATAAATTAAACCTTCCCAACTTTGTTGCCATGGAAGCTCAATCCTTTTGGCGAAGCTTCTCATTCTTCAATCTCCATTTAATTAAGGCTCCTGAGCTGCCAAAGGCTGTTCGGCATACGACTTTGCGTACATCAGCTCTGTCAATGACGCGTGCTGGCTTGACTTCATAATCCCCAACAAAGATGCATGATGCGGAAGGATGAGAAACTCACATTTAATAACCACTAGGAAATATACAGTAAAACACCAGCACGAAACATTAAAACAAGACAATGGGTCTCTCATCTCCCAATAATAAGAAAATCTCTGGTGTGGCTCTTACCATTGAAAAAAAGTTTGACAGCTAACATGGATAACGTGACCATAGAGACAACACATTATTTTTTTATTTTTTCATTAAACAATAATATTAGATAATTTTTTAAATTAAATTATTCATGTTCTCTTTATTCGTTAATTTAAAATGCATTATAAATGTGTTGATAAAGTTCCCCTGAAACAGCTCCAGCTGTAATCAGCTCCTCCCCCTTTTTAAACATCCAATAGTGTTTTGTTTATATCACAGTTTGACTAAAGCCTTTCTGTTTGGATAAGCTACAGTTTCCTCCTAATCTCTTACCATTTATCATTATAATCTCCTCCACATCGCTTTGAAATAAAGCATTATTAAATAAAAGCAAAATACTTTTTAAATAAAGCAAATTCAAATGGGTTTGATGTGTTTTGTTGTCTGCACCGACTCACGCATGTGATCCGCTCTGTACTCTCGTGTCTCTGGACCGGAGCATACTGTGTGTGTGCGCCAGTGATATTGTTACATTGACCCGCGCAACACTGGTGCGCGTGAAACTAACGTGAAACCAGATTTCATTTGCCTCAACTGAAAGCATATTTACACTGTCTGAATCGTGTTCTATCGCATATATAGTGCACTATGTGTCATTCACCAAGTAGAAAACAGTAAATGTGTGAATAAGTGACCAATTTCAGCCACAGATTCAGCGTCTATTTAGGGGGTGGGACGCTTCACATTGAGCATTTGATTGGAAAGAAAATGTGATGAGAAGCTAAAGTCCGTAGTGATGTCATCAAAATCCGTGATCCATTTTGGCAGAAGTGAGAGACTGTACGTTTTGAATGCCTATATGTGAATGTTGTCATTGTTTTGGAACACATCAGCTTATTCCTAACTTTAAGGCTAACATATTCATACTAAAAGCTAAAAAAAACAACAACAACAACCTAACATTTTGATTTCAGAGGGCCTCTAAGGAGCGGGTTCCAGTCGCTGCCAAAATTTCCACAGAAAATCCAGGAGGGTGGTGGAGCGGATGCAGAACAGTGGGAGGGATGTAGAGCGAGGCCCATGTGGCAGTTCAGGAATCCAGAGAAGAGCTGACAGCTTAAGGAGCAAGGGCAAAGTTGGCAGTGACCAGGATGGAGCCAGTGGAGCAGAAGACCACTAGAGCTAAGGACCACCATGGCGGAGCTGAAGGTGGAGAAGACCACCACGACAGAGCTGAATGCCCCCATGGTGGTTCTGAAGACCACATTGGAGTCTGGATACCACTGAAAAGTATAGAGATATCATTGACCATCTCAATAGCCATAACAGGGAGTTCAAAATCGGTTTCTGTGACCATGACAGGAAAGTCAGAGTGTTCAATAATCAGCCTCTGCCCATAACAGATACTACAGGGGAGTTTGTAACTGAGCGTTTACACCGCAGAGAGCATCAAAATTTGCTCTGGCTGCCCTGCCAACAACAATGCAGTAGATTTGTGGTTGCTCTGATGTAGATCACATGCTTGATCTTTTTTAAAACTTTATTTATAGGGGCCGCAAAGCAAACAAGCATGTTGATCTTTGTGCAGACTGTCCACAAGTAGAGTACAAGTTAACCTCATGAAATCTTTTAAATGTGAAAGTAAAAAAAAAAAAAGATTGATGGAAATAACTTAATTATAGTTACTAATGTTTGTTAATGAAATAAACCAATTAAAAGCCATTTGTGTGGCTTTTGTGTTCATGGTTAAAGGTGCACTATGCAACTTTACGTCCACTGGAGGGCGCCTATTCAAAACAAAGGTGTAGTTTGATGACGCAAAGTTTGAGCGCAGCATCTTGGGACATGGGTGAAATAGGTGAAAATAGGACTCGGGCAGAAATCACGTTCATGCATGCGGTTATTAACGGTAGTGTAAAGCAGAGCAGGACCGAGTGTTGTGGACCTGAGCACAGCTGCTGGAGCGATTGTTAAACAAATACCCGCCTCGCAAACACCGGGACTTTAATTATTACGGGACGGGACACATTCGCCGGGCGCCTGCACTGATCCGCTCTTCCAGTTATGATTATGAGGTAATGGAGCTCTGTTTATCATATTAGACATTTAAGTGTGTTTGAAATGATGTTATGACGTTCCAAGCATTCACACTGCTAAGAGTAAAGCGCTCCTGCCAAGTAAAACCCGAAACCGAGGGTCACGCAGATATGACCTAATTGACAGTCGAATCCCTCAAACGCTATGCTGAAGCGTCCCGGTCCTTACTTAAAATAGCAATTTTCTCACAATTTACAAATAGTTGGAAACATTTGGGATATTGTAGGTACTCAACTGAACAAAATATATAACACCCGCCTAGTGGTTTTTGGATATTTTACTGCAAAAATACTATAGTGCACTTTTAAGCGCTAGTCTAATTTCAACATGCAGTTTATTAGAGATGTTTACTAGCCTTGGTCTTTAATTAACATTAACATTAATTTCTGTGCAGCCTACATTACAATAACTGTCCTGGTTGAAGTGTAGCCTTAAATAAGATTTGGTCAAATCTGTGTTGTTTTAAGCAAATTGCATTCCCGCTGAAAAACAAGTGTTCTAGCACAAAAATGTTGCCTATATGTTGTGTTCTTCTCAAAGCAGCCACAGTAATGATTAACCTCTCCTCCATTTTGCTTGGGAACTAATGTGGTCTGAACCAAAGTTTACTATAGGACTGTGTTCTCTGGACTACTCTCTAGCGAAGGACTTATATATTCCGATTGGTTGCCACCGAACCGGATCATAGTTCATTACCATAAAGTTGACCTGGTTTCAACTCTCCTCAATACCCAAATTGTCCAAGATGTGCTGCGCTGCTGCTCACCGGAGCTTGCCGCTGGCTCACATTGAAAATTAATGACTTCCGGCCACATTGACGCTCACGCTGGCAGTGGAAGCCTCTGTGATCATGACTAGGCAGACAAAGGTTTCATATTCAGCTTCTTTGGCTGTGACTGGGCAGACAGATAATTCATATTCGGCCTTCTCTGCCTTAATAACAGGAAGCATAGGTAAAACAAAGGGGTTCACAAGCAGACTCTGCCATCTCATGAGGAGCTGTAGTGGTTGCCGCTGCCTCGGGAGGCCGAAACACAAGATGGAGGTAGCCATTACAAATAGCTCAGACAAAAGTGGCAGGAACTCTGGATCCATCGGACTCGGAAAGGTTGCTACCACCGGACTTAAAGGCATGGAGACCATTTGACTCGCCAGTGCTGAGACCACATGACTTAAAAATCACTGGACTAGACCTGATTGCCACCCACATCAGAGGAATCCATCACAGTGGCTATCAGGCTCTTTCGACCCAGAATTGATTCAGTGATCGAGAGGGATTTGTGAAGAAATCTTTGTATAGAAAAAAGGTCAAAGGCAGTTGGAACCTGGTTGTAATATCCCTCTTGGACTAAAATCATTGTCCAATTGACTCCAAAAATATTCCAGAAGTGTAACCTAATCCCAGAAAATAATATGACTATATATGAGAAACTTCTCCACAAAATATGGAAGCTCTTTCTGATAAATGGAGCATAATTTCTCCTCAGCACAGCTCCTTTCAGTTACAAGCTTTATACCTTTCTTTTGTTGTGTTCTGTCACAACTAGCAACCACATAGAGAACCACCAGCATGAAACTTTAACACAAGACAATAAACAGACAATGACTGATGGTTTAAATACACATAGGTACCAAAGAGGCTAAATGAAGGACAGGTGTTAGTAGACTGACAAACATGGGTATCTATGGAAACTAACAAGATGGCAATACAAACAAGGAAACAAGAACTAAACCACAGGATCAGAACACAGGCACAGCAAGACAAAATCATTTCAAAATAAGAGTCGGTCGAGGCATGTTTGTTTTGCACTTTCTGAGTGTTTGGCGAACTTCCGGAACACGTCAAATCCTCTGCTTCGGGTAATGCTTGGGAATTCTGAGTTCAGTGTTTTTAATATTTTGTCATCTCTTATAACAACCTGGGATGTTTTTTGTACATAGAAAATTCAGTGGGTACGGAAAGTATTCAGACCCCCCTTAAAATTTTCACTCTTTGTTATATTGCAGCCCTTTGCTAAAATCATTTTTCTCATTAATGTACACACAGCACCCCATACTGACAGAAAAACACAGAATTGTTGACACTTGCAGATTTATTAAATAAGAAAAACTGAAATATTACATGGTCCTAAGTATTCAGACCCTTTGCTCAGTATTTAGTAGAGGCACCCTTTTGATCTAATTCAGCCATGAGTCTTTTTGGGAAAAAGGCAAAGTTTTCACACCTGGATTTGGGGATCCTCTGCCATTCATCCTTGCAGATCCTCTCCAGTTCTGTCAGGTTGGATGGTAAACGTTGTTGGACAGCCATTTTTAGGTCTCTCCAGAGATGCTCAATTGGGTTTAAGTCAGGGCTCTGGCTGGGCCAATCAAGAACAGTCAAGGAGTTGTTGTAAAGCCATTACTTCGTTATTTTAGCTGTGTGCTTTGGGTCATTTTCTTGTTGGAAGGTGAACCTTTGGCCCAGTCTGAGGTCGTGAGCACTCTGGAGAGGGTTTTCTTCCAGGATATCCCTGTATATGGCCGCATTCATCTTTCCCTCAATTGCAACCAGTTATCCTGTCCCTGCAGCTGAAAAACACCCCCACAGCATGATGCTGCCACCACCATGCTTCATTGTTGGGACTGTTTTGGACAGGTGATGCCAGTGCCTGGTTTACTCCACAGATACCGCTTAGAATTAAGGCCAAAATGTGGAGTCCTTCACTCTTGGAGTCCTTCAGGTGTTTTGTTTTTGTTTTTTTAGCAAACTCCATGCAGGATTTCATGTGTCTTGCACTGAGGAGTGGCTTCCGTCGGGCCACTCTGGCATAAAGCCATGACTATTCCCTATTCCCAGTCAGTATTTCTATCACTATATCCCTTTATCATGGAAGCTGTTATTGTGGCATTGTGTTTCACAGTCAGGCTTTTCACACTGGGCTTAACTCTGGGTTATAGTCATTCTAAAACCCGCTTTTAACCTTGGTAGATGAACATTTCACACCTGGAATTTTTAAGTGAGGTTGGCATAATGCTAGAAAACCTTTTATGCAAACAGGTTGTGCACTGTGTTCGACCAATCAATGACAATTACGCCACAAATATGCAAATAAGAAGGCCAACCCAGGGTTAAGGAATGTACAGTGTCAAACAGCAGCACATGCATACCCAGGATTAATTGTTAACCCTGGGTCAGTTGTGAGCAATGTGAAAGGTGAAGGAAGATAATGAATTAACCAGGGTTTAGATTGGCCCAGGGTTAAATATTTCAGCCCTAGTGACCTTAGATTTCACAATTGCGACTTTGCTGCAATTTAAATCTAAATTGTATTCCTCTGCGGTGAAAACAGGCTTCCATACTTTCTCCTAAGCAGATGATAACTTTTTCCTATTGGCAGAGCTGTTGCATTTCCAAACCTCTAGGAACTTTACTGTTATAATATGTTAATGGATGGAGTCTTTATCAAGTTTTGTTTTGAAAAAATACTCCCTGGATACCAATGGCAGAGATTACCAGAAGAATAATCTGTCAAATCTAATTCAATACACATGCAAATTCAGTCTCATTAATGCAAGGAGAGCAGAACGGAAACATTTGACCTTGTTGCATAAAAATAAGGCTTAGAATCCACTAGCATGACGCTAATTCAGACTGGGGTGTCCCGGTTTTTGTCCTGGTAATTAAGACAGTCACAAAGAGGCTAATTAGGGCAATCCACATTAATTAAAACCGCTCCCATGTGAAGCTGGTCTCAAATTGGACTTAAATCGAAAGACTAGTGCAAATGTGATTGATGTGTACATAGATAGAGCCTATACTGCTCTCTGCTCTTTGATCATGAGCCTCTTAAATCGATGGTCTTGAGGCGTATATTGGGAGTACTATAGCACTAGGGAGCAGCCCATAAGCTGTGGTTTGATTCAAATCTTCTTTCATTCTTTGTTTAATTATTTAGAGCTGAGTCTGATAGCTTTGTAAACAGAGTAAATTACAAAGTAGTTGTACATAAAAGGATATAGCGATGAGATTAACACTTGTTGAAAGTCAACATGATTATGTCAAAACCATTGTTCATAGAATCATAATGAGGGTGTTGGATGTGAATTTGTTCCAGGCTGTGAGCTGACAGTTCAGCCTTGAATAAAAAGAGACACACAAGTAAAAAGAAGTGGTGACATTTCCTAATGAAATGCGATGGCAAAGATGAAGAAAGTCTGAGAGATCATTGTAAAATAGATTTCACAGTGAAGACTTTGATGTAAACTGAATCAAACAGAGAAATGGGATATAGGAGTAAATTATATATTGGTACCATATTGGTTATCATCAGCCAATATTTTTAGTATATTGGTGTTGGTTTTTAAACAAGTTGTGTTCCAAATGTGGGGATGATATCTCAAAAAATGTTTTTTGATTATTTTTCCCAAATGTTTCCCATTATATGCCAGCAAAGCTTCACTGATACACACACAGTGGTTGGATTTGTGATTGGCCGTTTATCTGTCTCAGATATTACAAGCACACACATGCACACAAAATTTATTTTATTACACACAAACCACACTCTGACATCCATATCAACATGCCCACACAATTATAGCTGCATAATTGGCTCTATGGAGAAGCAGAAAACAGGAATACAGTGTGTATTTGCTATGTAGACCAAACCCGAGAAAATGTCACCATCTGGTAAAAAAAAGAAAAAAAGAAAAAAGAGTAAAAATGTAAATTCTGAAGTCTTGCCAACAGAACGAAACCCTATTAATAAGGATTACATAATTTTATAGTGAAATAACCCAAGGATTAGAAATAATAGTTTTAATGGGTTTCAATGGGGACATGCATTTGTTCAAAAGGTCCTGAGAGGAACTATTTTTTGTATTTTTAAAGGAAAAGGAGATGAAATATTAAAATTCCAATAAAAATACACACCTTTGCCAAAAAGATATGCAGTTAGCATTAACACAACATCAACAACAAAACAACTGAAAAAGACAAAAAATGTCCATAAGTTCGCACAAAGGGTTAAGTTTTAGTGTTTTATTTTTCCTTTATGTATGCAAAATAGTATAAAAACACTAAATAAATGAACATGTATTGGTTATTGGCTGAAACAAGAATCTCTCACCAACTTTATTCATATAATGATTGTGAGTGAGGACTGAGGCTGCAATGTAATAATTGTGAACTAAAAATTGAACCGACTGAAAATAAAGTCCTCCAGTAAAATTTTAACTGTGAATCATCAGTGAGTTGACCTTGTGAAAAAATCATTCACAGGATTTGCGGATTAGATCCACCGGCACAAATGACTCAAAACAATGATTTGTTCATGAAGCAGACATGAGAAAAAACAATAAACAATAGTACTTGAATCTCTTTAATGAACACCTACCCAAGTTATCATTTTCAGATGTTTTCCATTTTTTTTAACACCCTACAGTATAGACAAAGTATGCGTTACT
The DNA here is from genome assembly GCF_024679245.1 of Pseudorasbora parva. NCBI lineage: Eukaryota > Metazoa > Chordata > Actinopteri > Cypriniformes > Gobionidae > Pseudorasbora > Pseudorasbora parva. The sequence continues at coordinate 12,026,002 of NC_090190.1, forward strand.
TCCCATGCATAATTGATAGGCAGTGTTCCACACACTGAACAGCTGAGAGGCGTGTGTAAAGAGATATGCACTCTGTTTTTGCCCAGCAAACGTCCAAAGATCACTGCTGAAACACATTCTGATACCCACACAAAATTGATCGAAACTCACAGGTGCTTTCAGGGTATGTTGAGTAATAAGACCCATCACAAGAAGAGTCCTAGCTGACCACATTAACCTATTTTTCTCTAGAGGTATAGCAGGAGCTCAAAGATATACTGTTTGGCACAGTTTGTTGTTTCAGGACCTAAAGCCAATTACTCCTCTACAGCATCGCTTTAACAGGATTTGCTGTCAAATGAACTGATCTGGTGTACTGTAAGTGTCTGCTGCATAGCGAGTGCTCTAATCCACATTTATGCATAATTTGTACTCTAATGAAACATGTTTATCATAAGAAAATAGCCACATGTCGTACTTTGTGAGATCTTCAGCAACAGCAAGAGGGCAGCTCTGTGTATGCCACTGCACATGTGCTCTGATAATCACTTCAGTCTCTGTGGGAAAGATACTTTGATCAGGAGTTGAACAGAGGAAGCTTTGAACTTCTTAGAATTCCTGATATATTTGGTGGTGATACATTCATAAGACAAGGTTGCACATGTTCTGATATTCTGGAATGCCATTCGATATAGTATCTGCCTTCTGAATTATGGTTGTATATTTCATCAGGCAAATATCTTACTGATCAGTGTAAATTATTAAAAAAAAGCTCATTTTAAAATAATTCACTTTGCAAAGAAAATTCTGAAATTATTTATGCCTTGTGTTAAAAATGTTACTCTCAACCACTCACTCTTACAGCCTAATTGATGGCAAGATGATGTTCTCCTTCACTGTGTTATGTAAAGGTTTCAGATTTGGGCTCTGAAGGAAAGCTGGTCAATATGAGATGGATGAATACTGTTGTGCTAAGGGGGGTTTTGCTGGATGACTCAGATTCATTTACAGCTTACAAAATTGCTTACACACATTATCTGAAACTATTTGTGACTATTTGAACTCTAAAAGTTGTGGTTTTGCTTAGTAACTCTACACACAATCCATCAAATAATCGCGCGAATGTCACAACAGGAAACATGCACGCGCACCCTCCGATCAGTCGGATGTAGTGGTGTACAAGAGGTAAAAACGATATCAGTTCTGTTCGTTTTCTCACACAAACCGCTCATTTCGTGTCTTATAGGCCATCAGTGTGTACTTACTTATGTGAGGCACAGACAAGAACGGAACTGAAACTACTGGGGAAACAAATACTCCTACATCTCGGATGCCCATGAGCTAAGCTAAAACAAATCAAAATTTAATTTTAAAGTGAACTATCCCTTTAAAGGGTAAGTTCACCCAAAAATGAAATTTATGTCATTAATGACTCACCCTAATGTAGTTCCAGACCCGTAAGACCTCCGTTCATCTTCTGAGATAGTTTAAGATATTTTATATTTGGTCCGACAGCATATCTAAGTGTATGCACACTATACTGTCCATGTCCAGAAAGGGAATAAAAACATCATCAAAGTAGTCCATATGTGACATCAGTTTCATTTTTGGGTGAACTAACCCTTTAATCTAGTAATAGAAGATGATTTTTATTTCATTGAAACAGACCTTGTGCATGAACATTGAATCACAGATTTATTCTAACAGATATGATCATAAAGTTACTAGTCTGGTCATTTTTTTCTGTGTTCTGCTGTTTTAAACACAAAGGAGTGGGCCTGTCTGCTCCAGTAGACCTGATTCATATTTCTGTCCGTGTGTGTGTGTGTGTGTGTGTATGTGTGACTGTTGTTGATCAGTGGTTTGCACTGATGGGTGTCTTTGCAGGAGCGAACAGAGGAAACAAACTACCACGTCAATTTTATTCATTAGCATTAATAATCATTGTCACAAGTGGCTATTTTTCACTCCTGTGAGAAACACGACACCCATTTGATCAAAACGGCTACTATTTACTTGAATGATAATAGCTGAGGAATACAGTTTATGAGGAGCTTTCTGGGTCTGTGCTAAACACTCCGGAGAGCAGCGAGAGAGTAAATCATGGAAAACAGCTTAGACACCGTCGTTCATCTTAATAAACCTTTGTGAATGTCTCTGTCTTAGCAGTAGCAAGTTTTGTATTCCTGAACTGGTACTTATTTGCCTCAATACTTTTCTCACAGTTCTTACATCAACACTTTCATCCATCACCACTGCATAAATAATTCAGCATTTATGGGCTATAAAACTGCTGATATGCTTTGCAAAAATGTATTTTTTTATTTATATAAAAACATCATCTAAATGGCATGAGACTGTGACTTCCTACTTTTGCTATACATCATACTTTGTTTTTAAAAATCTTAATTTTTTTATTAATCCAAAAGCAAAACTATAAAAATAAGTTAATAAGTGGTCGTCTGCTGGTGATTTTCATGTTAAAATGATCATGAAAATGATCATTTCATGTTCATGCTGGTTCATGTGATTTTTATGTTAAAAATGTGTTTGTTTTCCACCAGGTGACTAAAACTTTCCACTAAAGCATGGCACATTTTCCATGTCATCTGCATGAATGAAAAGGAGAAATTATCTTCTTTAAAGTTAATTTTACTGTGCAAAAGAGTATAAATATTATAATTTTTTACCCACATATTGATCTAGACAATTACAGTAATATAACGTTTATATTCTTTTAGAATATTAGCTGGTTATTTTAAATAATTAGAAATGTATTTACTATTCAGGGCTTGATTTAATAGGTAGTGTAGAACCTTTTTACACTGATTACTATGCCTAATAACTTGACAATATGTAATGGTGAGAAAACACCTTAAACTATGTCATTTAAATGCCACCACTTGTAACCTGTAATAAGATAATTATTATCATGATTTAACTCATCATGTAAAAATTGTAAAAATCTTGACAGTAAAACAAGAGAAAAATATTTTCCCATTTTTTTATTGTGTTGTGAGGGTGTAAAGTTGTTTGAAGTTTGTGAGCTGATTTTTCATTTAAACGCTCTAGTAGGCTATTGTCAAAAAGAAGTCTTATATAGCTTAATAAGCAGGTAACTTTATACGTCATAGCGATAACAAGCTTTTCACAACGCTTCCAAGCCTCCGCACAGACGAGCATAGAATTCAGACTGTTCCTATTCAGATCTCATCAATATTGCAGCAACACTCTCCTGCTGCTGGTGGGCTCCACCATCATTATTAATTTAACTTTGTTTTCTTTTTTTCATTTTTCAGTCTCTTGCTGTTCAGCTGCTGTTATACAAGACTTTAGGCTGACTCTGGTATGAGAGCCGGGGCTGCATTGCAGATGTTCAGTGTTTTTTGGCTTCACATAGGTGGAATATTTCGTGACTGAGGGTTTTCCCACAACCTTACATCAATGTTTGTCCTTTAAGGCAATCCGCTGCTAATAGCAGTAGTGACATTGACAAACACTTTAATAATTCAAACAGTATGACCGCAAGTGCTTTTACCACTTACCCTCTGAATTCATTCTCACATAGGCTACAGCTGAATGTAACTGATAATGTTTGGCCGCTTTTGTTTTTAGGCTAATGCTAAATGAGCAGAATGGCGCCACCTTTTATATTGATATTGCAATAGAAATTGACCATCCTTTTTCTTCGGGGTCACTGATGGCCTATTAATATGCACTAGTGTCATCGCCTCATCCGTGTACTGAGTGAACAGAATTGTCAGGTACTCCATATCGATCCTGAGATTTTCCTTCAACGCATGTTGAATTGTAAGTCTGCCATATGTAAAATTTCCTGACTAATAAACAAGGTTGAGAAAAACTGAAACTGTAGCTTTTAACACATTATGACTAAGGTACATTTGTTAGAGCTCATCTTTTTTGTAATGAACGTTTTGGTTGACCAAATTACAGATAATACATTATTCATCAATCATTATGTTAATTCAGTACTCATTATCATGACTCATTATGTTAATTCATTATCCATTATCAACCTTTTTTTGTTTGTCTGTTAATTTAGTTGATAGTAAATGTTGCAAGATGCTTTTTTGAGTGCATTAAACAACAATACTAAAATGGGCAAACAATGTGATAACTTATTTTTAAATTCATTTTTATGAAATGCTATATTAGGTAATCTGAATAGACTGGTTGCAGTATGTTTATGTCATTATTAAGTCAAAAAGAAATGATTCATGATAGTAATTCATTCTACAGTGGAGGTTCTCAACTTTTTGACCCCAAGGTGTGTGTGTGTGTGTTTGTGTCCACGCACGCACGCACGCACGCAGGCACGCACGCACGCACGCACGCACACACACACACACAGAGACATAACACCTGGTTAATTTCTCATTAATGCTATTATCTAATCAATCAATCAATCAATCACATGGCAGTTGCTTCAATGCATGTAGGGGTGTTATGTTCCTGGTCAAGACAATCTCTTGAACTCCAAAATGAATGTCAGAATGGAAAAGAAAGGTGATTTAAGCTATTTTGAGCATGGAATGGTTGTTGGTGCCATACGGACCCGTCTGAGTATTTCATAATCGGTTCAGTTACTGGGATTTTTTACACTCAACATTTCTAGGGTTTACAAAGCATGGTGTGAAAATACATGCAAAAACATTACCTTTTTTCTGAATAAGAACCCAGCATTCCCTTATTATTATTTGAAAGAAAGGGTGTGAGGTCCAAATCAAGGTTTATTAATCTCCTTTCATGAGCACTCTCGCTAATGTGCCTCCATGAGGTACATCCCTCTGCCCTGCCCTGCTGAAAGAGATCTCCTCTGGACATTACCCAGCCCTGCCAATATCGTAATTACAGTAATATCCTTTATAAAGGGAGGCTGCTGAGTCTAAATGACTTCCACATCATGGATAACACATGGGAAAAGCACTTTCCTCTTCTCTACCCATGCAGCAATTATTAAGCCTAAACCAGTGGTTAGACCACATGTGCCACAGGTGGCTTTGACAGACGACATGACTTTATGACACTAAGAAGCATCTGTCAAGGTCAGTGATTGTGAATCGTAAACATATATATATATAAAATACTGTATGCTCATCAGTAGCTTATTCTTGTTTATTTGAATTGAATTTAAGTCTGTTTGGAGAATGTATCCGTTTAATATTGCTCTTCAAACACATAAAGCACTGTGAAAAAGCCAAATGCATGAGTACAGAGAGAGCTTGGAGAAGCTCTTCTCATTCATCCATTAGTTTCATTCAGCGGTTTGTGCATCCATTCACAATCCTTAGAACATCCGCTCTATTCAGAGGTGAAAGGTGTTCTAGCACCTAGTCAAAAGCATTAAGGCTGTGAAAAGCACATTAAATCGATCATCACCTTGTGCTTGTAAGAGGCAGTGAGTTAAGACCTGTTTGCTTGTCTTTGTTGACCACAATGTTGGGGTTGGTCAAGCTTCGACTAAGATTATGGGGCAGCTCCTCCTGTTTCACCAGAAATAGCTCAACCTGATAATCCCCTAACTGAGCAGAGGTGACATGAACAGCGCAAGGATTAGCTGTTGCTGAGCGAGACGGCGTCCAGGTGAAAGTGCCGTCTGCTTCACAGGTCTCTGAGTCAGGCAGAAATGTAACACCAGTAACCCTGCACACGGTTTCCTTTGATAGTGTGTTTTACCTTGAGGACCTGCAAGCGATCAGAGACGGAATTATACTCGGAAACAGAGGGCTCCCTCACTGGAGGCTGGCTAATTTTAATGACGAGGACACATGCTGAGAATTTATTCTTGTTTTCTTATTGATGACTAAATCTGCACCCACAGAATTTAACCTCCAGTCATTCATAACATGCTCTGCATTTTGTGTGTTCATTTATTTAATATCTTGGCTAATTTGATTTTGCTTTCAGCAATTCAAAGTGTTATAATAAAGTCTATATTAATAGGCTGGATATTGATACAGATTCCCTGATTCAGTTCTGATTCATTCTATTCTGATTCACTTCAGGGTTTTTCAGATATATTATCCAGTTTGCTTGCACATGAAAGGCATTTTCTCTCTGGTAAAACTATAGCTGAACAGGGCATCAGACCTATTATATTTATGCTTATGGGTGGATATTGATAAAAATTTCCTGATTCGGTTCAGATACACTAAGATTGTATTCTGTTTTTATTTTGTTTCGATTCCAGTTCATTTGGGTGCATTTCAGTCCCTTTTGCTTGCATATGAAAGACATTTATATGTAAGCTTGATCAGCAATATTTGAAATGCATTACTCTTTGGTGGATGGACGCGATGCTACTGATCGCTTTTGGGGATTTTCTTCACACAAATCAATCGCTTGGCCTCGGAACACTTTGAATATTTGTACTTTTTGAATAAATTGTGCCTGCAGTCGTATTTGTCTTTTATATCCTGTTTTTTATAATACACAAATGGTAGGTTTAGGGAAGGGAAGGGGTGGAGTTACGTGTTCAAAATGTGTCTTAATAAAAAAATCTGTGTGTGGACCACGGATGCTGCTTGTCATTGACTTACATAGGCATCATTTCCGTGAACCCATCACAGAATTTTCAGCGATTCCGTGAAACTACCATGGATTTTGATTTAAGGGTCCGTGTTCCTTTCACGGAATTCTGTGAGAGGTTGGATTCTTTAATGCATAGTAAAATGATGTACGCTGAATTTAAGATAAAAAAAAAATGGATTTATACATTCTAGATACCGATAGGGAGTAAAAAAAGTCAGATATCAATATATTGGCTGATATTCTTTATGTGTATATTATACCCTACTGTACCAGTCAAAAGTCAGACTACAGTATATACATAATATACATACAATGTGCATAAAACAGAACAATATACAAATGAAAAAAGGTTATTTTCAGGTTTTTCTAAACTAGATTTTCAGGTAGGCTACAGAAATAGTAATCAAATGTAAAATATCTCTTCATAGTCTTCACTGTATAATTATAGATTAACCCTTATTAAAGTTATTCAGTTGAGAGCAGCAAGTGTTTTTTTCCTGTCTTCCTGCAATTGATTAGCCTAGAAATCTAGACGCACCCTAGCGGCTGCAAATCTAATCTCGAGTGTCTTCTAGCAACTCTTAATACCCTTCGGAGCTGTATTCGCCTAACTCTTGCCGGACCAATCAAATCGTGTATAGAGTCGGTGGGCGGGGCCATAATGACGACAACCGAGTTGCGTTTGCGTGCTTTTAGTAAACACAGAAACTGGCGAATGGCGGTCTTTCGAATCAGCTTTGACCGCGACTCTGGAAGACTTGGAGTTAAGCTTTTCTCTGAGAAAAGAACAAAGAACGGCACTGAAGTCATTCTTAAAAACGGAAGATGTGTTCGGAGTTTTGCTGACCGGATACGGCGAATGTTTATTCTATCAACAAGCTCTGCTTCACCTTCGTTGCTCTGTTTGGTTGTAGCGCTATCCTATCGCGTGCAGAGGGAGTTTGAAAGACAACTGTTTATCCCGCCCCTCGGATTGAGCCCTGCCAATGGTGAGTTTCCAGACCAAACATCTTGATGTGGGTCTGGCTTGTCAGGCTAGCAATTGATGAGATTTTCCTGCTGTGGTGTGACAGGCAGTGGGGCGAGGGACCGCGAGAGCGGGCCGGTGATTCATGTTGACGAGTGCCAGCTGCGTGGCACACTGGTCTCGTCTCGCGGCCATGTGACGGGAGCATAAAAGGAGAGGCAAGGGCTGCGGAAGACGAGAGAGGACCAGGCCTGGAGTTTATGTATAGTTTTGTTTTATGTGTTATTATGTGTTTGTGGGCAGTCGTCCGTGTAGACTACCGGAGCATAAAAAGAAGGTAGTACAGGACGAATTAGAGGCGATGCTGGACATGGGGGTAATAGAAGAATCTAACAGTGATTGGGCAAGCCTGATAGTTTTGGTGCCCAAAACAGACGGCTCCGTTCGATTCTGTGTAGATTATCGGAAAGTCAACACGGTGTCAAAGTTCGATGCGTATCCAATGTCATAGGTGGACGAATTGCTTGATCGGCTAGGGACCGCTCGTTTTTATTCGACGCTGGACTTAACGAAGGGATATTGGCAGATCCCCTTGTCTCCAATGTCTAAAGAAAAGACAGCTTTTACCATGCCGTTCGGATTGCACCAATTTGTCACACTTCCGCTCTGTTTGTTCGGGGCCCCCGCGACCTTCCAGCGGCTGATGGACAGGATTCTCCGGCCACACGCTGCATATGCCACTGCCTATCTGGATGACATTATCATCTACAGTAGTGACTGCAGCATCTGCGTGCTGTGCTGAAGTCGCTGAGGAGGGCGGGGCTGACCGCCAACCCGAAGAAATGTGCGGTTGGGCGGGTAGAAGTAAAGTATCTGGGCTTCCACTTGGGTCATGGGCAGGTGTGTCCCCAAATTGATAAGACAGAGGCAGTTGCGACTTCTCCGAGGCCCAAGACCAAAAAGGAGGTTAGACAGTTCCTGGGGCTAGAGGGATATTATAGACGGTTTGTGCCTAATTATTCGGACTAAAAAGGAGGTACCAGATACGGTTCAGTGGACGGAGCGGTACCAGCAGGCTTTTATCCAGATAAAGGCTGCTCTGTGTGGTGGTCCGCTCTTATAGGCTCCTAATTTTTCTCTCTTTTATTCTGCAGACAGACGCCTCGGACAGGGGGTTGGGCGCCGTCCTATCCCAGGAGGTGGAGGGTGAGCAACGGCCGGTGCTGTACATCAGTCGTAAGCTCTCTAAGAGGGAGGCGGTGTACAGCACCATAGAAAAAGAATGTTTGGCCATCAGGTGGGCCGTCCTCACCCTTCGCTACTACCTCCTGGGGCGGGAGTTCACCCTCTGTTCGGACCGCGCCCCTCTGCAGTGGCTCCACCGCATGAAAGATACCAACGCGCGGATCACCCGGTGGTATCTAGCTTTACAACCATTTAAATTGGGGGGGGGGGGGGGGGGGGGTATGTGGCAGGGGAGGCGTGGTTTTGCGGGGTCGGCAGAGGGAGAGAGAATGCGGAGCCGAGCAGGGCGTAAGTGGGTCAAGTGCAAATGAATAACACCTGTGTCTCATTGCAGTAATTGGCGTGGAGAGACGGCTTAAAAGCCACGGCAGAGAGAAACGAGGGAGAGAGAGTTCGGACTTTGACTAAGGCACACACCCCTGAAACTGAGACGACAAAAGAGACTGAGTTTGAGACCCTGAGCTTTACGCCCTCGTGCGTGTTTACATTGTATAAGAGAAATAAAGTTTCCCTAGTCCCAGTCATACCGACCCCGCCTTCTTCCTTCCACCCACGAACCTAACCACACCTGCTTTCCATGTTTTGACTGTTATACGGTAGGGGGCGCTATTACACATCTCCTGAAAGAGTGCAGAATTTCCAGATCAAACAGTGTAAAGAAGAAGCAGAAACGAGCAATCTCATTTAAGCAGATGCATATGTAAAATAATGCGATCATATACATTAAACAGCTAATCAAAACTGCCTAATGTTATTGAATGAAATGTCTCCAATACTTTGAAGCTTTGAGGGTGCTGATGGACTCCACTCCATCTGTTTATTTATCATCCTTCTAAATGGACTTAAAGTCCAGCCCTGGATGAAGAGAGGACAAACAAAATACACATTACACTAAAAGTGAGAAAATGTAACTGGAGCTTAAGAATAATTCTTGCCACAGCTAACAAACCAAGAGGTGGAATCAGATGAGGCGCAGTGGAGAAATTCAGTCACATCACTTTCTAATTCACATAAAGAGAGAGAGCGGGGGGTGGTGGTGGTGACGATATAGCAACACTAATGCAATCAACATCAGCTGAGTCAGAGCTTTGGCCTGGGACTCTACACCCGCCATCTCCATCTACTAGTAACATGGCCACTCAAAACTCACACACACATACTTGCTATCATAGATCATAACATGATCATCCTCAGGATCTATTCTCCCAGGATTTGATTAATGCCATTTCAAATTCTTTGCCCAGTCTTCCATAAGACTCTTAAGTCATGCTTCTATGGACTAGACTTAGTAATGAGCACTGGTGTGATTTTAAAGCAGACCATCTCCTATTAATTTCAGTGGATATTAATGTTTTAATTTGTTACAACTATGTCTACTGTCAAATTAAGCTATAAAGTCATTTCTGCATACAAATGAAAGAAATGTATATGTAATCTTGATGATGGCATTTTAGAAATCAATATTGGGATGGGCTGGGAGATCTATATTTTTATCCAGTACTATTTAAATAATTGGCTTTTAAATAAGGTTTTTAAAAGGATGTACGCTGAATTCAAGATATAGATTTTATTGGTTTATTTATTCCCTAGGAATCAATCCCATTAAACATTAGTGTTACTGTATTATGCTTTACTGCTTGAGACTTAGGAAAACATTTTAGCAGGTTTAAAACCATTTCACAGAATTTTAAATTTCAAAAATTGAAAATTAAATAGAATTTTCACAATGGCTGGTTGAAATTTTAATTTGTTAGAACCAGAATTTTCACTGTTAGAAATTCAGCTCAGTGGGACCTTCAATGCTGCTGATGTACCCTACCCCAGATTTGTGTCCTCATTACAATCCTGTCTCGAAGGTCTATAGATGATTCCTTACACTTCATTGTCCAATTTCTTAATTTGTGCACTAACTGTTAACTGTGGGACCTTACATAGACAGCCGTGTGCCTTCCAAATCCTGTCCAATCAACTGAATTTAGCACAGGTGGACTCCAATCAAAATGTAGAAACATCTTAAGGATGATCAGTGGAAACTGGAGGAGGGACCTGCGCTGAATTGTAAGTTTCACAGCAAAGGGTGAGAATACTTATGTACTTATGTGATTTTTTTTCTCCTTTTTTTGCGGTATTGTTTGTAAAATTTTGAGGAAAATACTGAATTGAATCAATTTTTGAATAAGGTTGTAACATAACCAAATGTGGAAAAAGTGAAGCGCTATTGAATACTTTCCAGATGCACTGTATATTAACTTACAGGGAAAGACAAAACAGTTATGTGAATTTCTTTTATTTTATACCATTTTAATTCTTGCCTATTTGAATTGTAATTCTGCATCTGGTTTGTTCCCTCAATTTAAATTGAGAACCTAAACCTGAGTAAGGTGATTTCAGTTAAAGTCTAAATCCTGTTGAGTAATAATGAGAAGATTTGTATGATATTGATGTTAAAATATTCATGGTAAAGGGATAGTTCACCCCAAAAATTAAATGTGCTGTTAATTTACTAATCCTTAGGGCAGGTCATCCAAGATATTGGTAGAAATGTAAAGAATATTTTTGCTGAAACCATAGTCCTTGGTGATTATTATAATGCAAGTCAATGGCTACCATCACTTTGAGAGTCAAAAGAACAAACCAACAAACAACAATCTGTATACAAAATACAAAATGTATAGGGTGTGGTCTGAGGGTGAGTAAATTAACAGTACATTTTTATTTTGGGGTAAACTATGTTAACAAAAAATGCCACAAGTAGCTTCAAGTCATGTCAGAAAAAATGCAAGATTTTTGTCTTGATGTTTGCCTTCCTGGTGGGTCATCATCAGGCAGCTTGGGCAGATCCTGCTGGGAAGCTGTTAATTAGCCGGATCTCTGTCAAAGCTCTGCTTGGCTCTTTAAGATCATGCATTAAGAAGTTTAAAAGCTACTTAGTCTCACACCAGAGAGATATCATGGTTTGTATCCTCCTCGCTTTATTGTATTTCTAGTCATTTGTGTAGTGCAAGGAAAATGTGTTTTCTACTGTAATGTCTAATTGCTTAAAGGGATAATTCACCTAAAAATGATCCCATGATTTACTCACCCTCAAGCTATCCTAGGTGTATACAATCTTCTTTCAGATAAACATAATCTAGTTATTTTATTTTATTTGTTATAAAAAATGCTCTTCCAAGCGTTATAATATTAGTCCAAGAAAAGTATATTTATCCATCATAAAAGTAATCCATATGCCTCCGAGGGGTTAATAAAGCCCTACGCAAGTCGAATTGCGGCAAAAAATTAACCACCATGTGATGTATGACGTATAGCGTAAGCTTTGACGCCTCTTGCGGCTCAAAAAGGGGTGGGCAACAAACCTAAATCCTCCAACATTTCTCTTTAAAAATTCTAATTTTAGACAACTGTTTCGTGACCAGTGTTTTTTTTTTCTTTCTTTGCTCTATCATCAATACATCATGCGTCAGTTCAGGGGTTTCTCTTTAGCTGTAAATCGATGTGTATGGCCGTCTGTCAGAAGCTACTTACTTGCCCTATAATGAGTTGAAACAATATGTTAAATTGTTCTCTGATATCTACATGGGCATGTGGCTTATTTAAGGGCAAACACTGTCCAGATACAGTTTTACAGGTCCATTTACAACCCTATAAAGTGTCCCTTGGATGTAATGCTCTGTTTTTGTCTTATTTGGAAGAGTCATGAATATTAATGTTGAGCTCTGCTCTGATTGGCTTATTTCAGCAGCTCACAGCACACAGCAGTTCATCTGTTCAGCGAAGCGGCTGGTGAGTCCTGACCGTCCTGACAGAACACAGACTGACTGAATGACACTTTAAGCAGAACATCTCAAATGGAGATTGATAAAATGCAGCTTACTTGTTTATTGATGTTTTCAGATCATCTGCACACGCAAGAGAGCTCATGTGCATATGGTTGGCAAATTGTACATGTTTAGGTAAAACACCAGATAGTATATCTGCGTTCTTTTCTCATGAAAGCTCTGATTGGGGGGATTTAAATTACTGAAATCTGGCAACCACAAACACAAACGCTCTTCTTTTCCCCGACAAAACCAAAACCAGTATAGGCTACTATCCGGTGTTTTGGTTATACATGGTACTTGGAGTTTCCTATTGTTACGGTACTAGCATCTTAAACTAGAAATCTGGACACACCCTAGCGGCAGCAAATCTAATTTGCCACGAGTGTCATAGCAACTCTCAATTCACTTCTGAGCTGTAAACGCCAAACTCTGGTCGGGCCAATCACATCATGTATAGAGTCGGTGGGCGGGGCTTAATATAATGGCGGCCGAGTTGCGCGTGCTTCTAGTAAACACAGAAACTGGCGAACGGCGGTCTTTTGAATCAGCTATGACCGCAACTCTGGAAGACTTGGAGTTGAGTTTTTCTCTGAGAAAAGAACAAAGAACGGTATAGTCATTCTTAAGAAGGGAAGATGTGTTCTAAGTTTTACCGATCGGATACGGCGAAAGTTTAATCTGTCAACGAGCTCTGCTTCACCTTCGTTGCTCTGGTTGATTGTAGCGATATCCAATTGCGTGCACGCCGTGCAGAGGGAGTTTGAAAGACAACCGTTTATCCCGCCCCTCGGATTGAGCCGTCAATGGTGAGTTTCCAGACCAAACATCTGGATGTGGGTTTGGCTTGTCAGGCTACTAGCATGTTGCATTATCTAGACAATGCTGTCTCTCTAAGAAACTTTCAATTTAAACAAAAATTGTTTAAACAGTCAATCACTACTGCTTGCAGGAATATAGTTGTAATTGCTCCTTTCTCAAGTTTAAGATGCTGAGCGAAGCTTGCTTGAAATGGGCTGATAGGGGGTTTTTTTTTGGGGGGGGGGAAGCCATCCCTTTAACACTATTAGAGTTACAGATTTCCAATACTGTCACCATGATATTCTCCACCTCTCAGCAGTAGTCATTATATCCCATTATAGTCAGGACCGGATTACAGATCAGGGATCGAGCACACACCGTAGGGCCCCAGACTCTCAGGGTCCACATGAGAGGCATCCCTCTTAAAGGTAAACTGGACTCTGCCATAGAGTCACCCACGTACTTCAGGGGCCCGTTTCTTTCATGTAAGTTAACCGTATTTGCCTCATAGACATAGACATTTTTCTAGATTTTGCTTCATAAATAGGCTATCTATCTATCTATCTATCTATCTATCTATCTATCTATCTATCTATCTATCTATCTATCTATCTATCTATCTATCTATCTATCCATCCATCCATCCATCCATCCATCCATCCATCTATCCATCTATCTATCTATCTATCTATCTATCTATCTATCTATCTATCTATCCATCTATCTATCTATCTATCTATCCGAATGTTTACAGCCAGCTATCATTCATGACTCCCATATGAGATTTCCTCCCCAACCCCCCCAGAAGGCGTTGCTGAACCCCCTCTAAAGGACCTAGACACAGCGGTCCCATTCGGCGTAGTGACATCTTATTAAAGCGGCACCACGTAATCCTACCAGCACCCTCCCTTGCTTTTAAATCCGCTCGTCCGGTGCAGTTCCGTAGACGCACAGCCTCCTCCTCCAGCAGAGCAGCGCCGCGGCTCGTGTTCCTACGGTAACATGGTGTGCAGCGCGCGGCAGCACTAGACAGTATCGCTGGACCGTAAGAGAAGGCGCTCGCGCTGGTTATCCTGCTCTCCTTCCACAACATATCAACACATCGAGGGAAACTTCGCGTTTTTTGGACACGGTAAGATGGCCAATCAACGCGTCCTGCGTACTTACTGTAAAATATTAATATTTTTTAATTCTTAATGACGGAACGTTGGCTCTCCTCTTGCAGCGAGTCTGTATTGTCAAATAGCATCCCATCATAAGCACGCGTGAATTGTCGCGCACTCATGAGAAATGGGGAAACGATCCCAAATAAAGCCTAGTTTTAAAAAGCGACTAAACAAATGTAATTAAAAAGACCGACGCGATATTAAAATCGTATTATTTTTGATCCAGTGACTAGTTCTCAACACAGGATTCGGGTCATTGTGCAGCCTCCATGTCTTGTGAACAGTACTTTAGTAATGAATTGGTAGTTTTGTAATTATGACGGATGTAAGGAATGTTTGGATGGGTCAGGGGTTGAGCTCGACGGATGTGCGCGCTTCCAGTAATTCTGTTTGGACAGTCAGCGATGCTATTGTTCAAACTGACGAGCTCCCGAAGAGCTCGAGGAAGCGGGACACGAATCCTGCGCAGGCAACACTAGGCTGGGATAAGTCATTAGCCTGCTCTAAAAGTGACCAGTGAAAATGATTTTGAAGCAATTATCTACAATGTAAATCGAATTATCATAAATCGTAGCATACTGCAACTGTACAATACACTCCGTAGGCATTTCGATCTTTGCAGTTCGATCTTGAAAAAGTGACATATTTACCTTTGTTGGGTAGGCTACTGCACACTGTGAGTGTATATATTTTATGACGCATTTTTATGCTTTTAAAATAACCTAGTTATTTAATATTTACGATTAAAGAAAAAATCTACCAATAGATAACAATAGATCGCTCATCAATGAAAATACATGCATTGTCATCATGAATGACAGTCAATATTTATGTTATTTCATGGTGATTGCATGCTTTTAAAAAATATTTTAATGACCTGTTAATATGCCCACGAAAATAACACACAATTCAAGGTATAAGGGTTTCAAATTTAACTTTTACTTAAGAAACTAGACAAATCAATTAATGTATGTGATTATGTCCATTTTATTAATCTGAGTGACACATCCAAATTAAACTTGCTTATGAATGGATCTTCTCATTGCCATTGATGTTGGTTAAGGCAACGGTTATGTAAGGAGATAAGAGTGGGAAAGGCGGGCTCATCTGTAACAGTCTGTTTGTAATCAAGCTTCTGGTCCCGCTGAATCCCTTCAGGACACACTTTATTCAAAGACACACACCAATATATGGAAGGGTTATGACATCCGGTCAGGGATTTTTTCATGTGTAAGATGTGTGAGATTTGATGTTTGTGAATGTTTTCATAAGGTAGATGTGTGCGGGGCTGAGTTTTAAGAATCTAACTTACATTGAACTCCACATTTCTATTTTTGTGTTCCATGGGGAAAAAAATTAAACCACATGGGCTTGGAACAGTGAGTAAATAATAAACATAATTTAGAGGAAACATTTCTTCGAAGAAAAGGCTTTCGAAAAGTGTTTTTCTGCATGCCATTAAACACCACCATTTAAAGTATAGGCTCAGTGCTTGAGACACATGATGCATTGCCTCTGTGAGGCCGGAATCTCCTGTCAGGGCTTTTTCTTGGATTTCTCTTAGAATCCTCGTGGTCTCATTAGCTATCTCATTATTTCTCACTTACTCAAAGCATGTGATCCTCTTTGGCATTGGTGAAAGGCTGAATAGAATGTGCATCTCATCCACTTTGTTCATTTTCAGCAATAAGCAATGATATATGCACTAAGAGAAGCTGTGGTTTGCTGCTCATAAAATGTAACTTTTTATGGCACACGTTATGGTGGAAACACTGGTCCATAAAACATCCACATTACTAGCTGTGAGTTAATGGACATTTGCGATAATATTAGTCATGGCACTTAATCTAAGATAAAGAGGAAATTCATGGCCGTTGTTAGAATACATTAAAGTGCCCTTTGTAATTAAGATCATCAAGATATAAATATGGAAATCAAATTTAAGTGCCATTTTTTCAATGCAGCAAGCAGACTTTTACTGCTGCTCCAATCAAAATGCTTACACAGTTTTTTAGAGGCATTTAAAATAAAAGAAAAATTCTTATTTTGACTTTTTTCCTCTATCATGAGTCAGCGCCATGCAGCTCATTTGAACATTGTGAGTAACCGAGCCCTGCGTGTGCCTTTTACCTGACCACTGCGTTCCACTCAGCCCAATTGTGGCTGCGCTGTGGGATGTGATTGTGAGTTTGAGAACCTTTTTAAGGGAGGATGTGGCTTTTGCACCCCACTGAGAAGTTCTTGCTTCCTTTTTCCATAGTTTACCCAGTTCCAGCCTTGCCCTGCGCCTTCCATTAGACTGCAGAAAGGGAGGCCAATTACTCTCAGCAGCCGCGTTGTGGTTGATTCTAAGGAGCTCTCTTAGAAGCGCTATGCTGTTCTACTAGGAGAGTGTGTGCGTGCTAAGATGTGTGTGTGTGTGTGTGTGTGTGTGTGTTTGTGTGCTCAAGTGTTTCTTGCTTTGCTTTTGTCTGTTAGTAAATGCAATCAGTGTCTTGCTGTTTTCAATGCTCGCTGACTGCAGAGAAACTTAAGCGCAATACGTCTGTGACTCTTCTTGAAAATGCATGAGTGCTCTTCTTAAGTAGGCTATAGTAATTAGACAAGTCCCCCCCCCCCCTAAAATTAGAAAATGGCAAATCCCCCCCCACTCCCCCCCCCCACACACACACCCAATAGGCCTATATGATATTCTTGATGCTGCTCTGCTGTGCTCTTCCACTCACCACTCTGTTATATGGATGACACCATTTTTTGTTACATTTTTAGGCTGGTTTGCCAATCTAACAGCATCAGTGTCCAAAAGACTGAGGTGGCCAATCAAATCAAGCTTTACTGTTCACAGAAGACGAGTGCGAATTTAAACATGACACTGTTTTTTGCAGGGAAAGAGTAAGTTTTAGCAGTGGCAAGATGTAAGCAGCTAAACATTTAACATTAGACAACTGTTTACAATTGAATTTTTCAGTGACCAGAATTGATAATATGCAATTCTTTACGTTGTTCATGTAATTCAAACTAAGTTTGACAATACAAGAACGTTTTGTGTTTTTTTACATATTAGACATAGAAATAAGAGTGAATGTGTATAATTTAAAGGTTTTTAATACTTTTTTATTTTTCTATACTGTTGTCTGAGGTCAACTAATGACGTTCGTGTGGTATTTACATTCAAAAACATCATAACTAATAAGTAATAGGCTATTTTCTACACTGGTTTTGAGGCTCTCTCCAAAACGCTGGGTTTTGATTGGTGTGCTGCACTGGAGACTTGGAAGTAAACGCCCACGGCTGGGATTGGATGAGATTTGCATATTTAGTGAGCTTCAGCGCCCTTCAAATGTCTAGTCCAGAGAGAGTGAACAACAGAAAGGAATATAATGAGATTCATCAGCCTATTCGGGACGTTGGGTTTTGTGAGCCCTGGCCCATACATGTCTGAGTCCAGCGTGCTAAAGGTATGATCTGTTAGACACGTACACATAAGCAAAACGATCTATAACAATGCAATACTAGTACATATAAAAAACACGTTTTACTCACATAAGTGTGTTGCACCATTCTATATTGGATCCGACAATAGCATTGTGAGATTTGTTTACAAATGATCCCACAGTAAAATTAAGCGAACACCATTTCTTCCCCACGTCAGCTGAAACTTCATTAAAAATAAAATTCAACCACACATTTCAAATATTAGGGTCCGAAGGAAGCTTATGCATCGACTGTGTTCTTCCCATAGACTGTAGGTTCTTCCACAACCAGAAATAGTGCAATATCTTACTATCTGAATTACTGAACTGAATTACACGTGACATGCTTATTATTCTGTAGAGGCGTGTTTCGTCAGTCGATGACGTCAAGTTGCAAACACGACAGTTTTCTGGGCCTGGTGTCTATAAAAGATTTTCTTTGACTAACAAGGACGTTTTCAGCTCTGAAACTTACAGGATATTCTTATATTACCATGACCTTTTATATATCAAAAGCTCAAAAGAAAAGTTGATTTATCAATTCATCACCCCTTTATAACAAAATATTATTGGAAAAATACAACATGACATCATGACATTGCGTAAACATAGACGGCACTTTCTAAAGGCAAGTGGCGTGTTATATAATACGCATTTTGAGCTATCCGCGTGTATGTCTACGCCATGTGATTCTACCAACCTGATCTCACAGAATTAATTTTTATAGCCTAATTTTATATTTTGGAGCAACTAACTCCACTCCTACCCTAGACCTACCCACTCTCAACAATATAAAACACGTAACAGTCAAATAAATGAAACGCCACTGATAAACACGCTAAAAAGTGATTATGCGTCTTCATAGCACGCCAAAATGGCATACGAATTGGCGTGTCATACATACGCCATTTCATTAGATCAGTCTGGAAAAATCATTTAAATGAATTACTTCCTAACTACAATAGACCTCCCCAAAAAAAAAAAAAACTTTTGATCCCCCCAATGTCCAAGCCATGGTTACGGCCTTGCTTGCAATACTGAGATATTAAGCTGCTCAAAATGTGAAGTTGTCTCAAGTACTTGTGTCGCCTTTTCTATGAGGTCATTCTGACCGACAATGCTTCTGTACGTGGAGTTGAGAGAGTTTTGGCTCTTTCAGTGGATCTTCCCACAGTTCAGATGGGCTGGCTTATTTTCAACACGCACTGGGCCTTGATGAGTCAGTTCCTTTCACTGTCATATCTTGGACGACCTTTCATTGACACTAGGGAGTTAAGAGGACCTCTTGAACTTGATGGGAGTTATATTTGATATTTAAAGATGACTCGGCTGCAGACAAAGATAAGAGGAAAAGCAAATATAAAGCCAGTTGCATAGGGGTTTCCTCTATTGAGAAACACAGGTTCTTTGTACTAACTGAGAAAAAGTAAACAGTGTTGTGCATTCGACAGAAAAAAAAAAGATAAACCATGTATTTTCCACATATATATATATATATATATATATATATATATATATATATATATATATATATATATATATATATATATATATATATGTATATGTGGAAAATACATATACCTTCAACGTATATCTTTTTTTTTCTGTCGAATGCACAACATTATATATGTATATATATATATATATATATATATAGGCAAAAAGAGTATTTCTGCAGTATCATTTGTTAATTTAAAACCTTTGTTTTTATGTGATACAGCATCCACTCCACAAGGTGTCAGTAAAAAGTTCAAGCTTGATGTTGTATCAGTTATTTAAGAAGACGAATGAATGCCTGTGAAGCCAAAAGAAAAAGTGCACTTTTAAAAATACACGTGACAGGAAAACTGTTTTGCTTTGAGCATTACTTGCATATTTCTTGCACAGCTGGAAGTTTCTAACACTCCTAAAGAGCTTGATAATATAGTTGAGGTGTGTTTAATTAAGGTTGGAGCTAAACTCTACAGGACATTGGTCCTCCAGGAGCAGGATTGGGCATCCCTGCTCTAGAGTAAATCATAAGGACTTGTATAACTTTGACATACTATGAGTATCCTCAAAGGATTTATGGATACTAATATACAAAATGAGAACAACCGTTGAAGGTCAGCGCACACAATTAGTCTTCAGACTCCCTTGGAGTCACACTGATGTTGAGTCATGTCAAGATATGATAGTGGGCTAAGGTCAACACAGTTTACACAGACACGACCTATTATAGGATCAAAGTAAGCCAACCGTATGGCACATTTGATCCCAGGCATGGGGATTGTAGGGGTTGTCTTCCTGCTCTGAAACTGCGCTGTGCTACATGATAGCAGTTGAAGGAGAAATTCATGCTGAGGGGGCAATTTGCGTTCTGACGAAAGGGGATGTGTATTTTTAGTCTTGGCCTCATCACGACAGGAAATGGGATAGTGGGCTCCATAATGTCTCAAATAACATATTTTTGAGACATTTCTGTTTCCCTTTCTCCCCACCCTTAACACAATTTCCCAAGCTCGCCCACTAAACAATAGGTGGAATAGTTCATCCTTATTTGGGAATATAATGACAGCAGTGTGAAGACCTCATATAGCTTTATCATATAGATTTGTGTATTGCAAATTTGCCATAGCCTTGTGTATTAATCGAAAAGTAATGTGAAAGTGAATCCAAATTTATTTAAATAGCCATCTTGAGTGATAAACTCTTATTAACTCTTTTATGTTTTAAGAAACATCACCACCACCAGCGTTTTTGATAATTTTCACAAAAATATCATGGCCCTAGAATATTATATGCAAAATATCCAAAAAAAGAACAGAGCCTGAATGTAAGTAAAAAAAGCTACATTTTGAACAAAAAGCTGATAAAAGAGTTCCCCCCACTACTGCTTTTATCACTTGTTTCTGTTTAGTTTTTCCCTGTGTTTTGATCCATAGATTATGTACTCTTTCAGAAGATCTTTTGTAAAAAGCAAAAGTAAACAGCAAACCCAATTATTCGCCACGTTTGTTCACTCTGAAGTCACCTTTGACCGCAAGATATTTTGTGATATTTCCCGTGTTCACAGTCAGAACTCAGAAACTGGTTGTTTGTGAATGGAATCTGTTAGTTTGCGGTGTTCTGTCTTGGTTACATTGGCACTCCATACACTATAGGAACAAAACTGTAAAATCTCTCTCTCTCTCTCTCTCTCTCTCTCTCTCTCTCTCTCTCTCTCTCTCTCTCTCTCTCTATATATATATATATTATAATTTCTCCACCATGAGTTTGCAGAGTTTGAATCCAAATCGCAGGCGTCATAGAAAAGAGTTACTTGTCTTGCTGTCCTGTCAAAGGACATGCTGAGGCTGGCATATCAGACTGATGTCTGGACATCTATAAGGGTCAGCACTTTGAAGATCTGGTTGTTTCAGGCCACTTTGAAGCCTGTTGTGAAGTGAGAGATCAGTTCTCCTTGACCTGAATACTATGGTGCCATAGGCAATTAAGGTGTGGTGAGAATAATTACGATGTGGGATGGAGGATGTCCTCTGAGTCTGGCACGTTTCATTGTGTAGTGTTAAAAATGGGAATGAGATGTGCTACATTTTGCTTCTATTAATGGAAACTTCCACAAAATCCATTGTACTCTGTGGCATAAAAAAAAAATACAGAACAAATTGAGACATGATATCTCTGTGAATGTGAAGAGGTTTTATTTCTTGCTGATGGTCCACAGAAATGGATTATTCAATGGGCGATACTTGGAAATCTTATGGCTGCCTGAGTTTTTGGCGATACCAATATGACTGATAAAAGTAGCATAGTTAAATGATGGCAAATAAGATATCTTTCACCATTATCAATTGCTGTTAATTAAATTCAGTTGATGAAAAAAAGTGATAGCGAAAAAGCAGGCATATCCAGACCCAAAACGCCTTGAACGAATTCTTCCTCACATACCTACGTCACTATGTGGAGATATGTGCATAATGCCTCCCAAATGCGTAAGCAAATAAAGAAGGTGTGACTTCAGTTATCGTAGTGGCCGCCATGTCACGGAGACGCTGTGTGAAAGCAAAAGCACTTTATTTTGTCTTCTGAAAGTGGACCCAATTAGGAATCAGTGGTTAACATTTATTTACAGCGTTGTTCCAGAAAAGTACAACCCAAATGTTTGTGTGTGTGCAACGCATTTTACGGAGGACAGTTCCTAAACCCGGGAGAGTACAAGGCCAGCTGTGCACAAAGGCTATTTCTAAATAATGGGGCAATTCCAACTTTACTAGGGCAATCTGGTGCTTCTGAATCAAAGCCTGTAAGTATGTTTTATTATTTGTTAAAGTATTTGACCGTTCAAATGCGGAGTTTTGTGCAGTGTAGAGTAACGCATATTGTTTGTCGTTCTTACGATCAAAAGTGCAGAGATGGATTTTTATGTTTAGAAACATATTATTCTATGTTCTCTGTATTACTAATGATGGAGAGATGAAAAACATAGATGCAATATGTGTTCGTTTTTTCGCACTGGCTTCTCAAGTAGAACTTACAACCTTTAAATATTTTGCTGAAGTTGTGCTTGAAAAGTTGCTTCCGGTTGATTGGTTTGGTCATCTGCATTTTCAGAATCCAACTCAGGCTCAAAATGGTATGGTAAAACTGACTACATTATTAACTGTCTCTATAATTGCTTTGAAAGCTGAAGCTCAAGATTATGGTAAGGGGCCTTACACCGACACACACTTGAGGTGTTCGGCCAATCACTAATGATCAGCTGGCCAATCAGGGCACACTGTGCTTTTCGGAAGGAGGGGCTTTGTAAAAATCAATGCTTTTTAGAAAGACTGGGCATAGAGGAGCTACAATAATGTACAGTGTGTGAAAAATAATGTATTTTCTTTAACATTAGGCTAAAGCATGTTAACATTCTATTACACTCAATACATTAAATAATGATCTTGGAAAATAGCATGATTTAACCCCTTAAATATATATAATCGTCTGATTAATTGATCTGGATGATAACTTGGTGTATCAATTTCCACAAACATATACCAGATACCAATATGTAATATTTAATGTAGGTTTTACCTGAAAATGCTGACTTAAAAAATATTGAAAAGTATAAAAAAAACAAAAAACTTACAGGCTAGCAGTGTTCACACTCTTTCAGCATCTCAAATTGAAGTTAATGCAGTATGACACTGGACTAAGGGCCTTTATGAATTTTATCCAAAAGGAACATCCTCCAAACAAAGCTAAATAAAGCTTCATAAAGATCACCTACAAGCTTGTTCATTTAAATGTGCCAGCCTGAGGAGGCGGACTCCCCAGCTGAGTCTTGGTTCCTCCTATGGTTTCTTACGGATCTTGCCTTAACATCTTAGGAAGTTTTTCTGCATGTGGCTGCAATGTGATATTCTAGTTTAATTTCAATGATTTGAATTGTCAAAATAGTTAAATATAGTTTAACTAAATTTGAATTGAATTAAATTAAATATATGACATAAAAAACCCTGATATGATTTAGCCGTAGCCTCTGAGGCTACAGCTGTTGCTCTTCTGCTTACGTTCTCTCCATGTCTGCTTTCTCATTCCTCCTCATTAGTGTATTCTGAAATGTTCATAATGGAGGCTTAAGGAACATGTCAGTAGTCTGGCACAATATGGCAATTGGAACAAGCGTCTGATGGAAGAACAGATGTGATTTGCAGTTGATAAGTGCCTGAAGACCACCAGAAACCAGGTTAGCAGAATTCACAAGCTCAGACAAGTGACTGCAGGCTGAGCTGTAAAGATGTTCCAATCAGGGTTGATGGTTTTATGTGATTGTCTGCAGGAGGACTGGGTTTTTGGCCTGTTCTTTTGCCTATGAGAAAACTGATCAACTTCTGAGCTTACTAAAGCAGTGCTGTTTTCCACAGGCAACCACTTTCTTCTTTTTCTTCCTACATAATAACAAAAACAACCTAGTTTAATATTTCATGTCCATGTATGTATTCTAAATTTTTTGGTATGTAGCCAGTGGTAATAGCCACATAATAAGTGGGATAGTGTGTGGTCAGCCGGTTATTATTACATATAAACTCAGATAAAGCCCTTCACTTTAAACCCCTCTTCAATTTCTGTTGGGGTTGATTAACCTGTCAAGGTTTACTTTCCCTTGCATAAGTCATGTTTTGCTCTTCCCTTGTGAAAAAGAAGTGTGCTTAATTGCATTTAATGTGCACTTGTAGTGTCTCTCTCTGGTAGTCCATGGATGTCCGATGATGACTTCTTCTATGACTTGTGTGTTCTTTGATGACTGTAAAGTCAGATGCGGGAAGCACACTGTCTTTTACAGACAGGGCATGTAAAAATGTTTCCGGATTGTCTTGGGGATGTGGGAACAAGCATTGCCGGTTTTCTCTGATCTCTTTTAGACAGGCAAAGTTCAATTCTCCTGCTTACGTGGGTCAAAAAAGTACTCTAAAGTTCAACTAATTGCATTTAATATAATTTTAACTATAATACATTTTCATTGGATTGAAAATAACATGCAAGTGTGTGAAACCATTACACTCGGTTCACACTTCTTTTTCACAAGGGATGAAATTAAGGTGTTTATATTGTTCTTAATATTGGATGTAGAAGACTTGATGTGTCTTCCGATATTGATGAGATGACATCTTTGAATACTGAATTGTTCACAACCCCGATCACCTCTTACACTAATAAGATCAGACTCTCTGCGAAAAGCTATTTGTGTTCCTCGAGCTAGTACACCGAGAGCTGATGACCAAATCCCAGTCAGTGGGATTTACAGCTGCAGAAGGACTCGCGCAACAGGTAACTCCGGAGGGATGAATGATATGCTGCCTTCGCCTCACTCCGTTGCGTTGCACATCCCAGGGGGAAAATGGGAAATCCGAAAAAAGTTACATTCTAATTACGCCTCCTCCATAATTCAGGTTCTCCTGAGCTAATGTGCAGACGGCAGAACAGGAAATTACCATAACCCAGACCCTTAAAAACATGACTTCTGTTTTTAGGAAAATTGCCCCTGTTTCTCTACCCTGATCATAAGTAATGACCTTCAGGCACAGTATGAGGAGATGGGCAGCAGCAGGCAGTTCCACAGCCATTTGAGGTGATTTATGTGTTTGTGTCTTCTCCCAACTGAACAGTCAGCCAGTGCTGGACTGGTTGGCAGGAGACCACCACCGAATTTGGCAGTAGGAACTCAGAAACCGATCCCTCAGCAACTTCAAGCAGGTTTACATTTGAGACAGGAATAATTTGTTAAACATCAGTGGTTTTGCCGAAGTTCTGAAGTTACTCTCTGGGGTGAATCTAAATTGTGCTAATTGCAATATTTTGATAAAGATTGCTGTAACTTTAATCCATCAATGATAACAGAATACTAGACCTTCTCTGTGTGTTTGTGTATGGAGGCTGTGCAGAGTAAGGTGTTATCTGACTTAATCTGTGCTTGTACAGCTGGGAGATTATCCAGTTGACATATCTCTATGTTGATGTTATGTTGGCATAATGTGCATGTAGGGTTAAACTAGGGTAACTGTGCTGTAATCTTGTCCAATGATAAGAGAAAAATGGCATTTCAAATGGCTGAAAGTTATTAAATAGCACAGTACAGCTGGGTACACTAAAGTATTTCTTTTTAAAGTCAACATGAAATGCCATTCACAAGCCATTTTACTTATGTAATCTGACCTTTCTGACTGAAATAGGATATGCTGTAATAAAAATGTTGAGTGACAGTTGATTTAATACATTGGATCAGATTTGTTTCTGAATCTAAGGCCCTGTTTATGCGTGGTATTACAGTGCGCTTACGTCTATATTGCAAGTGAATGGCGCTAAATACAGGTGTAAACAGTCCAGGCCAGGGTCTAAATGTTTTAAGCTTGTCCCCTTTTGTTCACTTTATCCAAATACATTCAACTGGGTTGCTTTTGTAAAAGGCTGCCTACAGACTTAAAGGCACAATATGTAAGATTTTTGGATTAAAATATCCAAAAAAAACCCACTAAAACAGTGTTATATATTTTGTTGACTTGTGTACATACATTATCACAAATGTTTCCAAGAATGTTTAAATCCAGAGAAAAAATAAGCAATTTTAACCAGGACATGGAATATGTCCGTGCGTTGCCTATCAATGGCATCATACCCGCGTTACCCTCGATTTCCAGTTTTATTTTGTAGCAGCCATGGAAACACCAAAGTCACTTTAATATATTATATGTTTTATTAGACAAGGGAACAACTGTTTGGAGACATTTATAGACATAAAACCAATCATCGGATATAATAGTAATAAAGCATTTTCGCCATTATACAATATGTTTTAAAATGAATTGCCACCATTTAGCAACACAAGCCATCCAGCATTTATTAATATAATATTAGAATATTGATCTAGCTTACTGCAGTGTGCAACATGTGTCTCATAGCACCCAGGGAGCAAACGCACAGAGCACAGAGATTTTCAACACACTCAAATGTATCTTATATATAAAACAGTAATGCGTTACGCTTGACTGGAAGAAGCAGAAGGGGCGACTATGGCATAGTAAAAGTTCCGCTGCTGTCATGCTAGTCTCTCATTAGCAATCGCTTCAGCAACCTCGTTTAGCTCCCACAGCACTCGGCACTGCTCTGCTTCATACTACAGTAACGTTAATAATCTCATCCATAAACATGATTTCTGCCCACGTTCCATCCCGATTCTTTTTCACTGGCTGTGAGTTTCCCTGCTCAAACTCGGCATCATTAAGCGCAGCCTTTGTTTTGAATAAGTGACCTCTAGTGGTGAAAATCGATATAGGCCCTGTCCCAAATGGCACCCTAAACCCTCCCGGTCTAACTCTTGAGTCCACACTTTCACAACGTAATGCCGCTTTGACTGCCGGGAAGAAGTCAGCTGCGTAACCCGCAGAGGTGCGCATCGAGGGCGCATAACGGCCGCAAAGAGGGCGCTTGCCAGAACCCTTCCGAGACCTAAAATGACAAATGGGACACCCTGTGCTCTCATGGACTTAACGGATACGCGCACGCAGCGGCCATTGTAAGTCCACAAGATCGAAAGTGCACATGAAGTGTGCATTTGGGACAGGGCCATAGTGTGCTTTTAATGCATAAAAATTATGGGAAGTACACTAATCAGACGGAATTTTAAACTTTGTCAGCTGAAGACAGTATGCAAGCTAATTTAATCCATTAGATTAAACAAATATATGAAAATACCATACATTTGCCACCTTGTAAGTGTACAAAATAGACCAAAAGAGATCAAAACACCAGGTGTAAACGGGAATGTCTCTCCCTCGTCTACTTCTCGTCCGATCGACCAAAATTCATCTTCATACCAGGTGTAAACTATTATTCTGGAGAGATGGTGGTCTAGTGGGTTAAACCACTGAACTAATATGCAGAAGGTTGCTAGAATGATCCCAGCAGTCACCACCACCAGTGTGTCCTTGAGCAAGGCACTTTACTCCATGTTGCTCCAGGAAAATTGTCCCTGTAATAAGTGCACTGTAGTTGCTTTGGATAAAAGAATCTGCCAAATGCATAAATGTACTCTCAGGGCTACTTCACACAGAATGTGTTTTTGCTGTTAAAAACGTGAGGCGTAGTTCATCGGATTGAATAAAGCGCAAGGCCAAGATCTTTTAACTTGAGCATCATGTTTTTTAGAATGCCGTGTCATGCTTGAGATGTTGCAAAAGACTTAAGACACAATGGGAACAGTGGTAAAAATGTAATGCAGTAAACTGTCTTTAAAGAGTCTTTATCATGGCAACATGTTTTCTTCCATGCTCACTGGAGTTTTAAGATCTCTTAACAAGCTTATGTTACTTTCAGCGTTGATAATTTAGCCATCATTCATTTGTTGCTTTTGGGCACTCTGTAAGAGATATCACCACCCTATACCCTGTGGGAAAACAATGGCACGAAATGTAATACATAGGCTACTCATTCTATTTAAGTCACTGCCTGAGGAGTCCTTAGACAAATGCTAAACCTCTTTGTTGTTTCCCACTCCCTTACACATCAATTGCACTTTGAGAAGGCTGTAAGTCAATCCTGAAAGTCAAACTGTGATCATGGTCCAAACTGCACAATAAAGGTGTGGTTCTCTCTCAGCTCCAGTGGCTTCTCTCTTAGAGCATTTCTTCCATTCAAACACTTTCTGGCTGAAAGCTATCTTATCCGAATTTTAAAATGCAGTTAGAGAGATTTCAGGTCAAGGGGTTACTCATCTGTGCAGTATTTCGAAACAGTTTTTCAGCGTAAAAAAGCTGACTGTTATGAGCGGTGTTGCACCTGTGTATTTGTGTGTGCATGTTTGCTATCTTCACAGGAAAGTCAGTCTGGGATCCGACGTAAAGAATGGGATCCGACACAAAGACTGTACAGGAAAGTCAGTCTGGGATCCGACGTAAAGAAATGAATTATGTTTTGGCCTGAGTGTGTGGCAGATGAATAGAGGATTGATATTGGCACCTGCAAGCTCCATATAAAACTCTATATCACAATGTAAAACCTACTGCCAAGTACACATCAATAAGGTTACGGTAATAAAGCTAAAGACTCAGGTCAACAAGCTCTTAAGAGATCCTATTGTTATCTATTGAATTCCACAACTATAACAAGAAACTCTAAGGTGGCGAATCTTGATTAGTCCCTGAGAATGAATTTTTCATGAATGTGAACATCTCAATGCTCTTGAATTCTTTGAAACTGAATGCATTACACAGCCTTTAAACACTGCTTTCCCATCTAGGCTTCTGCTTGTGGCATGAAAGGTATTTAAGTGAATTCAAAAAGGTTGATGTTTGTTTTTGAAAAAGACTTTCTCTTTCGAGATGCACTGACACACCGTTTTTTTTATCAGTCCCTTTTGGTTTCTCTGATCTCAACTGAAAATCTCAAAACTACTTGTTCTACTTCCACACCTTCATAAAAGTTCATTCTTTTGAACAAGTTGAAAATGCTTTGGTACATTCATTCAATGGATTATGTACAGTTGTCGGTGGTTTCCTGTTTCCAAACTGTTTTAATCTGGTTCTCTGTTGAATATTCTTACCCCTCAAAATATCTAGGCATTAGTTCATTGCATAAGTAATGTGTCAAGTATATTTTCGATACATTTCTGTATTTTGTAAATGCTTCTTGAATTGATGAATCTTGAATTTCACTAATAAAGGGAATATAAAGCATTAGATCAACCAATGATCAACCAATTCTCTAAAATGGCTAGAAATAACTTCAATTGGAAAGCATATATAGAAAGAGCACAACACAGAGTTACAATTACTTATAATGGAAGAACAACAAGGAAACAAATAGGTAAACAGCCTGGAAGAAGAAGAGCAGTAAGGATTTGTGCTGGAAGGGTAGGGAAGCAAAACAGAGGAAGAGGTAGATAAGGCAAAGGACATAGGCACGTTTCTGATGAAATGCGGACCACTACTGTGGACCATGTTCTCAATAATGACCTTACAATGGCTGAGACAGGTCAAAAGTTGTATCCGAATGTTGGGAGAACAACCATTTCCACAATCATTTAAGCGTTTTGTAGACATAACTGTATATGTATTTCAACAATGTGCACTGCAATCTAATGCTGTATACTTACTGTAATACTTCATATTACAGTAGCATTTTTACACTTACAGTAGCATACTACACTTGCATCTTAGGGGTGTAACGGTTCTCGGTAAAAACCATACCGTTCTCCACCCACTGTTTGATACACACTTACCCTGCAGTTCATATCAAATCTGACGATGCATCTATGTTTTTATGAAAATAACAATGCGTAAAATCATTACGCTATCATGGCTATCATGCGATATCATGGCTATCCTGTAGCAAACATTGTAGGTTATGTGTTAGGTACGTAAACAGTCTAGAAATTAACGTGTTCATGTGTAACAGTATGTACTGGATCTGTGCATTATATCTTAAAGGGAAAGAATTTATGCTTTCTGCTGTCTGTGTTTTAATGTTAATCAAACAACAAATTATAAAGATATCACTCACTGATCTTGACTGAACAGCTTTTGTAACTTCAATAATGATTCATATGCATCTTTGCTCTATTGCATGCATTTGTGCGGTTGCTTGTAGTTTGATTATTTGTTATTATTATCTTATTTCCCTGAACATTGCACGTACCGAAACTGTGACCCTAAAACTGATAAAAACCGAACCGTGAGTACAAACCCGATTCCAAAAGAGTTGGGACACCGTACAAATTGTGAATAAAAAAGAATGCAATAATTAACAAATGTCATAAACGTCTATTTTATTCACAATAGAATATAGATAACATATCAAATGTTGAAAGTGAGACATTTTGAAATGTCATGCCAAATATTGGCTCATTTAGGATTTCATGAGAGCTACACATTCCAAAAAAGTTGGGACAAGTAGCAATAAGAGGCCGGAAAAGTTAAATGTATAAATAACGAATAGCTGGAGGGCCAATTTGCAACTTATTAGGTCAATTGACAACATGATTGGGTATAAAACAAAACTCTCAGAGTGGCAGTGTCTCTCGGATGTCAAGATGGGCAGAGGATCCCCAATTCCCTCAATGCTGCGGCAAAAAATAGTGGAGCAATTTCAGAAAGGACTTTCTCAGAGAAAAATTGCAAAGAGTTTGACGTTATCATCATCCAGTGCATAATATCATCCAAAGATTCAGAAAATCTGGAACAATCTCTGTGCGTTGTCGGTGAACACAATCCACCATGCCATTCGCCGTTGCTGGCTAAAACTTTTTATGTCAAAAAAGAAGCTATATCTAAACATGATCCAGAAGCACAGCCATTATCTCTGGGCAAAGGCTTATTTAAAATGGACTGTGGAAAAGTAGAAAACTGTTCTGTGGTCAGGCGAATCAAAATGTGAAGTTCTTTTTGGAAAACTGGGATGCCATGTCATCCGTACTAAAGAGGACAAGGACAACCCAAGCTGTTATCAGCACTCTTCAGCTGCATCTCTGATGGTATGGGGTTCCATGATTTCGTGTGGCATGGGCAGCTTACACATCTGCAAAGGCACCAATGCTGAAAGGTATATCCAAGTTCTAGAACAACACATGCTCCCATCCAGACGTCGTCTCTTTCAGGGTATTTTCCAACATGATAATGCCAGACCACATACTGCATCAATTACAACATCATGGAAGAAGGATCCGGGTACGGAAATGGACAGCCTGCAGTCCAGATCGTTCACCCATAGAAAACATTTGGCGCATCATAAAGAGGAAGATGCGACAAAGAAGACCTAAGATAGTTGAGCAACTAGAAGTCTGTATTAGACAAGAATGGGATAACATTCCTATTCCTAAACTTAAGCAACTTGTCTCCTCAGTCCCCAGACGTTTGCAGACTGTCCCCAGATCCCCAAAAGAAGAGGGGATGCCACACACTGGTAAACATGGCCTTGTCCCAACTTTTTTTAGATGTGTTGATGCCATGAAATTTACAATCAACTTATTTTTCCATTAAAATTATACATTTTCTCAGTTTAAACATATGATATGTCATCTGTGTTGTATTCTGAATAAAATATTGAAATTTGAAACTTCCACATCATTGTATTGTTTTTATTCACAATTTGTACAGTTTTGAAATGTACACAACAAATACACAATCTGAACTGTTACACTTACTTACATTTGACAGCAAATCATTTTTTTTTTTATCACTGTATCATACTTATTTTAACGTATATCTAAGTAAAATGCCTTCTCTTACGAGTAAAATTGGATAGCAGGACTTCCGGTATTGATTAGATGGTTGATTTCACAGTAACTTTACATGAGCGTGTGACGACAGCAAAGCTGACATCATGTAAAAATAGGGGAAATTAGCATGCATGGTCACACTTTATAATAAGTTCTCATTTGTTAATATTAGTTAATGTGTTGATTAACATGAACTAACCATAAGCAATACCTTTGTTACTGTATTTGTTAATCTTTGTTTACATTAGAAAATCCAGCTGTTCATGGTTCGTTCATGTTACTTCAGAGTGCATTAACTAATGTTAACAAGATTTGAATAATACTTTAGAAGTGCAGTTCATTATTAGTTTATGTTTACTAATGTAGACTATAACTAATGTCAACTAATGAAACCTTATTGTAAAGTGTTACCGCATGCACAATTAAATATTATTAATATTAAATTGAGTAATACCAATAAATGTCTAATATCAACCTGCTTTCATTTCACTAAACTGGATGCCATTTGATGCCAGTACCAGTGCAATTAATTAAACTGATAGTGAGCATAAGTATACAACTGAATATAAAAAGCATTCCTTTCCAATAGGTGGCTGTCAATTTTCTTTCAATGTCATTTGCTTTTAGTTTGTAAAATGCTTTAGTTAATGCTGCAGCCTAATTGTTTTATACATTCAGATCCTGATTTCATAGGACAGATCTCAGTTACATTATTAAGTTGTTTTTTGCATCTCGTTCTGTCATGCCGCTGCTCTGATGCTGTGCCAATGTGGATGAAGGCCGCTGGTCCCTTTCTGTGTGACCCACATACTGTAACCATAAGTGCTTCTAAAAGCCTGAGTTTCTCTAAGGAGCTGTGCTCTGGTTGACCTCATTGTAACACCTTTTTCAAACACTCCATCTTGTCAACTTGACAACTGGAGGTGTTTACAACTGAGAGGTTTTTCATTGACAATTTAGTATTACTAATGCAAGCATCATATTTGCACACATTTTGATGCTTTTTTTCATCATTTACTCAACACTCATGTCACTCATGACATTCATAGACATTCATCATCACAGACATTCTTTTGACTTGGACTTGTACGAAATGATACTGTAACACCCTACTACAGTAACCACCTATTCAAGCATGATTATTCATAATGAATGCAGAACATTTATTATTTTTTACTTAAATTGATCAATACATTAATTAGACATGTTTTTATTTTAAATATTGAATTAAACCATTAAAATAGAATCCTGAAAACATAAAACTGAAAACAAAGAAATTGGTAAAAAAAAAAAAAAAAAAAAAAAATATATATATATATATATATATATATATATATATATATATATATATATATATATATATATATATATATATATATATATATATATATATATATTTTTTTATTATTATTATTATTATTATGATTTTTTTATAGGGCCCTAAATTATTTATTATATGATAAAAAATTTATTCTAATATATTATTGTTAAATTCTTTAAGTTTTATTTTTTCATTTAATCAGATATGCCTTTTGAAACAGCTAAAACTGCATTTTAAATTGCAATCGCAACTTTTATCAGAAAAATTGCAATTTAATTTTTTTATTGTGCAATACTGCAACTATCGCACAAAATAACCAAGCAAATGCATGGGAAATGTGAAAAACACCTCAGCAACTATGTATTACCGCCCTGACAATCATCTACAATACCCTAGAAAAAAGTGGCACCGATGTTTGCAAAATCTAGAGAGCACTGAAAAAAAGGTGTTTACATGATTTAATCATGTACATCGGTTCCACAGGAATCATTTAAGTTAAACAAACATCATTTTTTTCACATAACTTCAACATCATGGAATTAAGTAATTTTTAAAGGAACTGTATATAATTAATGTATTTCAATTAATCATAAAATTGCCCTGATGTGTCACTAAACATTAAGAAATCATGTTAATTTCAAATACTTCTATCACTGACAACAGTAGTCCGGTCAGGATATTGTCATTTAAAAGTTGTTGTTGCAGCCCTCGACTGATGTTGATGTTGACATGTTGTGTTTTGGCCTGAAGCGCCACCCTCCACCTATTTGATACACCTGCAGTACCAGTTTTGGCCACAATCTTACATGCACTTCCTTTAAGTAGTCTCAAAATTATTTTAATATCAACAGTGTGTGCACAGAGGGGCTTGAGACCTTGCCTCGTTAATCTATTCCCAAGTTTATTTTTATATTTTTGTGGTCACTTGACTGATTTATAAGACTACTAATTATCTTTCATTCTATTAGCCAGCAATAGCACATAATGAATATATCAAGTGCCATCTATGAAATGCTCTTTAATGACATGTGCTGTCTCCTAAGCAATCGCTCCGCTCTTCTGCACTATGGTAACCCAGTATAATTTAAATGGCTCTAATTATTTCAACATAATTAAACATTAAACACATTAAACAATATAAAGCCTCCTCCTTATCTAATTTTGCCCAAAAGACATAAAATAACACCTAAATTCAAAAGTTTTACTCTTCTCGTCAAGTCCCAAGCAAAGCATGCTGGGACTTACAATTTAAGCAAAAATTCTTTCTGAGTACTTCCAAGTTCACATTCACCCCAAATAATGTAATCTAGTAGATGTCACATTTTAAAAAATAACATTAAGTGAAAGCAAAGAAATACTTTTAAAAGAGAAACACAATTTTATAGCATATATATACTATTCAAAAAAATTATTCAAGTCCTTCATAGATATGACACATTTAAATAATTTTTACTTAACTTAAACATACCTAAATTTGACACAACTTAATTTAAATGTGTTCAATCAACCTGATATATTTAAAACTGATTGCATTTGAGTGAAATGAAATGAACGCATTTGAGTGACGAAGCACGCGATCGTGTTGTTTACTGATGTTTACTCACGCGACGATAGCCAACAGCTTAGACATGCTGAAGCAGTTTTACTCACCGACCGTGAACCTTTATCGCTGGGACCGCTCCGTCAAAAACACACTTCTTTGGTATGATTTGGTGAAGTCCTAAATCTCCTCACTGTGTGCTTCAAGTTTCAGCTCACAAAATGTGTCCCACAAGTAAGATACTATACTCCTAATATATGTTTGTTTCCTCTTTTCATGATCTAACCTTTATCTGGTCATAATTGTAATATGTTGTTAGCTGGACTATCGTGCTTGTGTACTATCGAGTTGCTCATGAGAACGGTTTGTGTTTTTGTGATCAATATAACTCTAATCTGGTCATAATTGTAATATGTTCATTAGCTGGACTGTCGGCTCGTGTTCTATCGAATTGTTCATGAGAACGGTTTGTGTATTTGTGATGGATATTCACTTTTTCACTGAATATTCGACCTGGATTAGTAATTCTGCCATAGTCGTTGCCTGGGTTACGTATGTGTGGGGCGGAGCTATTAAAATAGGGCCGATACCCTTTTTGGGGGGTATTGGGCGTGTTTGTTTTAGTGATTCGAAATAACAACAACGGTTACCAGAAAGCACTTAACCTACCTTTAATGCAGTTGAGAAAGACGGCGCATATCTTTGTATTGCAACGCGTCTCTAGACATGCATATCCTGTTTTTAACCACAAAAACGCATCCTGCGTGAATGGCCCTAAACTGATTAAAATATAAACAGTGGATTTTTATCTCAGAGCTGTTATTTAAACAGTCAGCTTGCCTCGCACATTTATTTTACAGCAACAGCAAGCCAAAGAGGGTAAGGTTTCAAATGAACTATGAATTTGCATTTTAAACACTTAGCTACATTATGCTCTAGATCTGTCCACGCAATAAATGCACATTCTTAAATGAGCACGTTTTTTTAAGCAAATTTCAAATTAGAATAAAAAATCTAATCAGAGCTGCATATTAATATCTACAAGATATTCACGAATACAACTCCTCGTAATTACCTTAATAGCACAATATTTCTAATATATTGAAAATATTTCTGCCCATTTTCATTCATGTGACTGCAGCCTCTGCTTTTCTGCTATACAGACTGAAGCAGCGTGCCATTATTTTCAGTTAATTATGGAAAAAATACTGACATTTCTGCAGAGGTGGACAGTAACTAAGTACATTTACTTGAGTACTGTACTTAAGTACACTTTTTAAGTATCTGTACTTTACTGGAGGATAATTGTTTCTGGATACTTTTACTTTTACTACATTTGAAAGACAAATATCATACTTTTTACTCCACTACATTTCTATCTAGGTCGAAAGTCGTTTCTGCAGCAGCTCTGAAAGTCGGTGGATGATTTTTTCCATCTTTAAAAGTTTTTTTGGTTTTGTTGTTGTTTCAGACAGTCTGTCAGGAATCACTCTTTAAGGTTAATATACATTTTCCCAACTTTTTTTGAACACTGATCTGTTCATAGCAAAATGGAAGAAGACGGTTCTTAGGCACAAGTGTGTGCACCCATAGCCAAACTTTGAAAGTATGTTTCAGTTAAAAAAAAATCAAG
This sequence comes from Pseudorasbora parva, assembly GCF_024679245.1. Lineage (NCBI taxonomy): Eukaryota > Metazoa > Chordata > Actinopteri > Cypriniformes > Gobionidae > Pseudorasbora > Pseudorasbora parva. The sequence continues at coordinate 12,062,232 of NC_090190.1, forward strand.
ATTAGTTTAGTTGGCATACACTTGGTGCATGTCTTATAAAATATTAACAATATAAACATCTGGGAGAAAGAGAAGAGGAACGTTGGGAGAATATCAGATGTGTATCAGTGTATTGGATCCGTGCATTCGGCCTTAAAGTGACAGCAGCTTTATAAAGAGCTGTAAGCATATAAGTTAGTCGTATGCTAGTATGTCAGATGGAGCATCACTGACTGGCTTAAACCATGATGACAGTGTGCATTTATACAACAATAATAAAATAATGCATTGGCATAAAAAAGGAAATTTACTTTGATACTTAAGTACTTTTGAAAACAAATATTTCTGTACTTTTACTTGAGTAAAAATCTATTTTTACAACTTTCACTTGTAACGGAGTAATATTTGACCAGTAGTACTTTTACTTTTACTCAAGTAATAGAGTTGTGTTCTTTGTCCACCTCTGCATTTCTGGTAATAATCATTTCTGGTGTTATTTTTGTGATTGTTTGGGGCATTCTACAGCCCTTCATCAAAACTTACACCACAGAGCCCACCTCAGATTGTTTTAATCAACACACAAATCATAAAAACAAATGAACATCAGTTCCTATATTCAGATTGGGTGGGCAAGCCAGACGTTTGGATGCTCTGCCCATGCCTAGAAACGGTATCTAGTGTCCGGTTTACAAATGCCGTGGGCACACCGCTTCACCATCTGGAGTCAATGTTTGTCGGACCAGCTCACATAGTAATGGTTTTGTATGATGTGTGATTGCACAATGGCCGTTTTGTGAAAGGCTAATTACATTTTATCGCATTAAATAGTTTTTTATGGGTTGAGGATACACATATTTATTGGATGGAAAACCTGCCCTCAATTAAATTTAGTTTGTCCGATGAGTTATTTTTTTGAGTGTAGATAACAAAAAATATGATTAAGTAAATTGGACAATGTGTGTTTTCCTTTTCCTTTTTCAGTGAGGCTTTTATTCTGTGTTCTCACACAACTTCCTCATAGTCACTGACAGAAAGCATTTTATTACAGGTCAGTCAATATTGTCATTGGTTAAACAGAATAACCCTCAGTCACTGTATTAAATGAACTGCATTTGCAGTCTAACCAAATTATTGTTCTTGAAACAATAAACGACAGATGAGCAGTTATTCTCTTTCACCATCTGCAACTCTATCCAGCTTATGACAACACGCATACATATGCACGTGTGCACACATACACATGCACTCACGCATAGGTCACAGAGGTCATTCAGTCTCCAGTGATTATCAGGCTTACGCTCAGAGCAGGTTCTAGACTCTTTTGTTTATTATGATCAAATGATCTGCCTACAGTATGCTTGCATGAATGACGAGACTTTCTTTATGCCTCTCTTGTGAGGGTTGAGAAGGGATTGTGTAATAAAACCACCGGTGTGTCAGAAAGCTTGTTAATTGAGGTGCAGGTCAAACGCTAGGGGAGATCCTCATAACGCTATTGTCCATCTGTCTGCTGATGCCATGTTTTTCTCACATTTAATCTCTTTTTTTCTCTCTCTCTTGCTCTCTCTCAGAGTAATATCTCTAATGCTCATGCCATCATATGACGTACTGTAATACGATAAATGTGTTATATAGCTATGATTAAAAACAGCGCTACAGGTTGTCTTGTGGTTAGCTTGCAAACCATGAGCTAGCAAAACAATTAATTAATAATTAACTAACACAAACAATTTGATTATTTGGAATTTCGGTTGTATGATGTGATAAATAATTTAATTAGAATTTTACGACAATGGGAGTGATGCTTGACAATGTAAAGTCATCATAATAGGGTGTTCTGGGTTGTTGCCAAGGTTTTACTATGCTAATGTGTTCTGAGTGGTTTTAGTTCATTTCTATACACTATACGGTTGCTTTTGTGTTCTACTTGGTTGCCAGGGAGTTGCTATGCTGTTTCCAAGGTCTTCTGGATGGTTTTTAGGTCATCGCTATACAGTGGCTGCTGGGGAGTTCTGCATAGTTACCAGGGAGTTGCTATGCTGTTTCCAAGGTCTTCTGAGTAGTTTTTAGTGCATTGCTATAGTTGCTATGGTGTTCTGCATGGTTGCTAGGGCATTGCTATGCTATTGCCAAGGTCTTTTGAGTGGTTTTAGTGCATATTTATACAGTTGCTGAGGTGTTCTGCATAGTTGCCAGGGAATTTCTATGCTGTTGCCAAGGTCTTCCGAGTGTTGTTTAGTGCATTGCTATACAGTTGCTGGGGTGTTTTGCACAGTTGATATTCAGTTGCCAGGGTTTTCAATGTTTTTTTTTTGCATTGATATTCTGTTGCCAAGATCTTAGTGGTTTTTAGCGCATTACTATACAGTTGCTTCGATATTCTGCATAGTTGCCATCAGGGAGTCGCTATGCTGTTGCCAAGGTCTTCTGAGTGGTTTTAGTGCATTGCTTTGTAGTTGCTGTGGTGTTCTTCATAGGTACCAGGGAGTTGCTATGCTGTTGCCAAGGTCTTCTGAGTGGTTTTAGTGCATTGCTTTATAGTTGCTGTGGTGTTCTTCATAGGTACCAGGGAGTTGCTATGCTGTTGCCAAGGTCTTTTGAGTGGCTTTTAGTGCATTGATATAGCTGCTAGGGTGTCCTAATTGCCAGGGTGTTGCTATGCTGTTGCTAAGGTCTTCAGGGTGGGCTTCATTGCTATACAATATTGCTGGGGTGTTCTGCATAGTTACCACTTGCAAGGGAGTTGCTATACTGTTGCCAAGGTCTTCAGAGTGGCTTTTAGTGTATTGCTATAAAGTTTTTAGGGGTATTCTTTGTGGTTGCTATGCTGTTGCTGTTACCAATGTAACCCCATGTGGGCTGGGCACCATGAGTGTATGACACTTAAATAAAAATATTCATTCGTTCATTCGTTCATGTTTTTTTAGTTGGTAAGCTGCTCCTAAAGTGTTCAGAGTGTTTTTTGTGTGTTGCTGTAGTGGCAATAGTGTTCTGGGTGGCTGTTAGGGCTTAGCAGGCACAAGTAACAAGCGACATTCAGGCACCAAATACTTAGAAATATTCTTTCAGCCCATGGAATCTTCCATTCGAGGAGGCTGGGATTATCACAGAGACTTGGATTTGGTACAAGAGTGGTTTGCGTCATTTCCTGATACCATTCTCCCCTCTCCTCCTCATAATTTCCTGTCCTCTCTCTGCTGTCCCATCAATAAAAAAAATGGTAAAAAGGCCAAGCATCTCTCTATCCACACCCAGCCAAGTGAGATCAGCTGAAGTCTCTGTTGGCAAGAGGTATGAAATTACGTCTACAATGTGAGCTGACTGAAGGGACCTCACTCACCGAGGACACAGCCTCATTCTTATTTTTACCTTCTTCATTAGTGTCCTTTCTCCATCTTCCTCTTGCTCTCTCTCTTTCTCTCTCTCTCTCCCTATCACTTTCTCTCTCTGTCTGTTCTTGTTATTATGTCCTCTAGCCCCTTGCTCTCTCTTGAGTAATGTGAATTAGATTCATTGATTTAGGTCAGGGCTCGACCCCTACTGTCTTTTTTAAAAGCTGTACCTGACAGCTGGATGAGCGCTTGCTGTTCAAATGTCACACTAACCCTAGAAATGTCTTTAAAGTGTGTTCAGACACTGATGTCACGTCACAGGTTTGTTCAGCAGCTGATTTGAAATCTACATTTAGATATAGTGATTTACTGTGTTGTTGTAGACTTGTGGAATGAGATTGGCAGGCAGCTTTTAGCCTATGTAAGCTCCAAATTTGAGGGATTTGGGATTTCAGAAAAAATCTAGCGTTTTTTTAGGTCTGCCTTTCATGGACACACCCGTGAGAGGTGTTCTTGTATATTGTCAAAATGTCAGCACAGGGATTAATTTTGTGTATGTGTTGTGGTGCAAAAACAGGTTGTAAATTCTCTCCTCACTACCAGAATGTGTAATGAGCTGCCTCGTTGTCTACTGCCTTCTAACAAACCATAGTGTACATCATATAACCTCAGAAGTGACTGATTTGGAACAAAAAGGCAGCACTTCATTTAGCCAAACAAAAAGAATTTGACATTAGCATGTCGCTAAGATAACTGTGCAATATAAGCAAAAAAACATGCTTGATTATTTTTCCAAACTATTTAACTTTTTTTTTTTTGGTTAAAAAGGATCCAAAATACATTTTTGAGTGAGTACTTAACCAGCCAGTGTGCTCAAAACTATTACAAAGGTAAGCTTGTAATAATGAGTTATAATCTGAGTGGTACTGGTATTTTTTTTAACGAAATTTTAGCATTTGAGCATGCCACCATTTGTCTTTGCATCATTACATCACGTCTGTATACATAAAGAAGGAGTCCAGGGTAGGCTATATCGCATGCGAGGATGCTGCAGGTGCCGGATCTTTTATAGCCTTTTCTTACAGTAGCTGAAATAATTAAACATTATTTTTATGGCGGAGTGTAATCCAGAGAGAAGAAGAAGAAGAAGAAGTTTGATTTATATGCAATCCATTCTCACTCCCAAGGCATCAAAATCCGAAGCATGGTCAAGTGCCTTCCACATTAAAGATGCGAAAGGTACCCCTAAGCCATCCATATATTGACATGCAGGCCGGGTACTCCATTCATTTCAGTTGTTTACCCAATGTGTCAGATCAAGACGCATTTAATTCTTTGCATTTGTAAAAGCTGACATGATTTTATTAATATTTAAAGGCTACTTTTATATTTGTGAGCAACTAACACAACTCCTACCCTAAACCTACCCACATCTAAATAACATACAACTCAACAGGCAAATAATAGTACAGTCCCAGGTATTTCTTGCAAAAACTGACCAAAAACAGTGTAAAACTATTAACTCATGTTGCATTCCAAGTCTTCCGAAGTAATAGGATATCTTGTAGGATGATCTTAATGTTTTAATCACTTAAATGTTTTAATGTTTTAATTGGTGATCCCCCTGCTTCGTGAACACACTCATTCATATCTTGTTCAAATAATACACACGACTCTTGAGCATGACGCAATCACAAGACACACGAGAGCCAATGACATTTTACAGTGAAAGCTGACGTAATGACGCAATTGGTCACGAAACATACGGGAGCCAATGCAATTTCACGACGTAACGGTGTTACGTCAAGTATTGTGACGTAACGGGTGGCAATATTTGAAATCTGATGTGTGCATGATCTTAGGCGGATGGAGACGATGATTGCTTTTCGTGATTTTCTTTTCACAAATCCATCGTTTGGCCCCGGAAAACTTGGATTATTTGCACTTTCTGAATCCAGAGAGAAGAAGAAGAAGAAGTTTTATTTATAAAAAGTTTATTTATAAAAGTTTATTTATAAATCGTGGATGCAGTCGTATGTTATATCTTGTGTTTTATATCATGTTCACATAAATGGGTAGGTTTAGGGATGGGATGGGGTTGGGTTACATGTTAAAACGTGTCTAAATGATTAAATTGAGAATCACACTCCAACATGTCATAAAGGCAAAATCATAAACCAATAAAATATCATCATGACGATAATGTTCCTATACCCAGTGGGTCTGTGTATGACGTCAAAGGTTTCTCACTGAAATTAATGGAGCACACAGCGCGTCAAAAAATGATGCCTAGGGGTACCTTTAGCGTCTTCATTGTGACGGCACTTGACCATGCTTCGGATTTTAATGCCTTGGGGGTGGGAACGGGTTGTTATATAGTGCCTTTCTAAAGCTCAAGGTCGCTTTACACAAGACAGTAGACAGTATATTATTATATGTTAGACAGTATATTTGCAAAGCCACATACACAAAAGTACATTTGCATACTCACATACACAAGACAAGCACAGGTCTTCTATAGCCACATTATTCGAAATACCAATTAAATAGATATGTCTTTAGCTAGACAAAGCTAGATTTAGATAGACAAAAAACCAAGCTCAGATGATCTGAGGGACTGGGATAGAGTAGCCTAGAAATCTAGACGCACCCTAGCGGCAGCAAATCTAATCTGCCGCGAGTATCGTCTAGCAACTGTCAATACAAGTCTAAGCTGTAAAAACCAAATTCTGGTCGGGCCAATCACATTGTGTAAAGAATCGGTGGGCGGGGCTTAACATAATGACGGCAGAGTTGTGCTTGCGTGCTACTAGTAAACACAGAAACTGGCGAACGGCGGTCTTTCGAATCAGCTTTGAGCGTGACTGGAAGAAAAGAACAAAGAACGGCACTGAAGTTAAAAGGGAAGATATGTTCGGAGTTTTGCTGACCGGATATGGTGAAAGTTTAATCTTCACATGTTTACTAGCTTCAACGAGCTCCGCTTCACCTTTGTTGCTCTGGTTGGTGTAGCGCTATCCTATCGCGTGCAGAGGGAGATTAAAAGACAACCGTTTATCCCGCCCTCGGATTGAGCTCTGCCAATGGTGAGTTTCCAGACCAAACATCTTGATGTGGGTCTGGCTTGTCAGGCTAGGGCTAGAGAGTAGTGGTGGAGTAAGTCAGACAGATGGAGGTGAAAGACCATTTAATGCCTTAAATGTTAGACGTAATGTCTTAGAGTGAATACGTGATGCCACAGGTAGCCAATGAAGATCATGCTGTAGAGGAGTTATGTGAGCAGAGCACCTGGTGGAGATGGCAACTCTGGCTCCTGAGTTTTGAACTGTAAGCTAGAAATACCTTTTTTAGGAAGACCAAGAAATAGAGCATTGCAATAATTCAGACGAGATGTGATTAATGCATGAATTAATATTTCAGCATCAGCCTGAGTGAGAGAAGATTGAAGACGTGCAATATTACGGAGATGGAAAAAAGAGTTTTTAACAACAGAAGAAATATGAGAGGCAAACGTTAAAGATGAGTTAAGTAAGACACCAAGATTACGGACAGATGAAGAAGGCTTAACATAAAACCCATCAATTTCAAAGGACAGTTAGAAAGGTCCAAATGACACTCATCAGTAACAACTGGAGATTCACCTAAAGCAAAAGTTTACACTGTACAGAAATGTAAAAGAATGGCAGCCACACAAGCTTCGGTTTCAAACAGACTGCAGCTTTAAACACAACCCCATTCCACAGCCGAGTTCATTGGGCAACTCGATGCAGTTACCTAGTGAGAAAAGGTAAAGGGTTAATTAACCTAAAAATGTAAATTCTGTCATTAATCATTCTCCCTCATGTTGTTCTAAACCTTTGTTCATCTTCAAAACACAAACCACTTTTCACTTCATTGTTTGTTTCAAATAAAACAAACAATATACTATTCTGAATATACTTTACAATTTATACAATGATTTTGATCATCTTTAATAATTTATTGTCTTTTAATCTTCATTAAGGGTCTGTTCTCAGAAAATATTGAAATGGTGTTTGTAGCATGTTATTAATTTGATTAAAACCGTTAATCATTTGATAGCCTTGATTTAGTTTTTTAGAGCTTTACACAGTACATTATGGGATTGCCTTCCCCACAAGGGAAACATCACAAAATTGTGGTATATTAAGAGGCAGCTTAATTATGCAACTTTTTGGAACAGCTGAGGTGCCTGGAAAAAAATGAAAATGTGATGTTTATCTGCTTACCCCCAGTGCATCCAAGATGTAGGTGTCTTTGTTTCTTCAGTAGATACCCAAAAAAAAAGATTTTTAACCTCAACCGTTGCAGTCTGCCAGTCATAATGCATGTGAATGGGTAACATCTCTATGAGATTAAAAACATGCTTGAACATGCACAAAAACCCTGCTGCTCTTGACGACACATTGATGTCTTAAGACATGAATCGATTGGTTTATGTGAGAATCTGAACAGTATTTATGTTTTTTTCTATATACCTCATATCCAAACAAATCTCATCTAGTGTTCCCATCCGTCAGTACTTACATTAAAATTAGAATTAATTAAAAATAATGTATCTTTTTCTAATAAATCTTAATTTGTGTTCCACTGAAGAAACAAAGACACCTACATTTTGGATGCACTGGGGGTATGCAGATAAACATCACATTTTCCTTTTTGGGTGAACTATCCCTTTAAAATGCTGCCTACAGAGACAACTCAATAGGTCTTGGAATTGGAAAAAAGGGAGAGAATATGAAAGGGAGATTGTTAATGCAAAGGTTGCGCAATTAGAATTAAACTTTAGAGGAATTAAAAGGGTCTTAAGCAAACGCAATGAAGGAAGGGATAGAGCTGGCGGATTATAAAGGAAGAGGCAGAGAAAGAGATGGCGGCTGATTTAGAGAGATCAAAAGTCGCTTGTCGGGTCAGATTGATTCTCTGATTACCTCTGTTTCTCATAAATGGATGAGAGATAGAAATGCAGGAGCGGGGAGAAAAATCAATTCTGTCATCCTCTTTCCTCTGCCTTTTTATAGATGCAGGAATAAGATACTCTTGTTGTGAGATTCATCTTTTGGCTCTTTCTCCCCTCCTCTGATGCACTCTTAACGCCCTCCTTTCATTTCTCTTTTCTGTTCTTGGCCTTACACTTTTATTTCACTGGTGTGCAGTGGCTCATTCACTCTCCACTCTCTTGCTGGCAGGGATTTTAATGAGGCTCTTGTGTTTCAGATATTCAGCCTCTTCAGCCCTCAGGCTTTCCCACACAACAACAACAACCACAACTCTGGGGCGATTTCACTGAACAGTTGTGGCACTTTTGAATGCGGTACACTAACCGCCCGCAATCTGGTTTAAACGGGCAATAAATGAGCCGATTATTTAAATAAAGTCTTTCTAGTCAGCGCAAACATGCTTATGACTGTGCTTGAAGACTTTTTTGTTTATGTTGTGCTGAGTGATACTGCAGTTGGCACTAGTGACACCCTGTGGTGCGGATGCAGCATTGTGTAAATGCGAAACAAACAGTGCGGTTCTTGGTGAATTGTCACCTCTGTCTTTTTCCCAGAGAGCACAGCATTACTCTCCTCTTCATTCATCCATCCCGACACAGCTGGATTAGCGGTCCAGATGTTGCTGACCCACATAGAGGAGTGGAACAGCTGTCTGCAGGATGGGGTGGGAAGGCTGTCCTGGATTTTAACAGTCAGAACAACCACTAACACATGTGGGACACTGTGGAGATAGAGAGGATTACCCCTTAAGCCCAAACATCCAGAGGGAAGAACAAGAGAAACTGCAAAGAACAAGAAAAGGAGAAATTCTGTTTGAGGTTGTGTGGGGTGTGTGCGTGAGAGTGCTTTGGTATATCCGACTTTCTTGTATTTGCTGTCATCAGGGGTTTTCAAGAGCACTTGTCCCACTTCTATGTCATAAATAAGCTTTGTTTGTAATTTGTGTTTTTGGGCACTTTTGTATTTGCAGGCTTTTCCAGATTTCCACATTTTATTGCTCTGTTTCCCGTTCATAACTCAAGAGGCTTAAAGTCTACATGAAAACAGAAATGATCCCATTTCCTTACTTCATGCGCCGGCATGGTGTTACTCTGAATGATTCATCTCTGTAGCCTACATTATTACACAAAGTAAAGACTTTGATAATGTTACTAAAGATTTATATTTCAAATAAATCCTTTTTAACCTGATAAAAATGTAGCACCGTTTCCACAAATATTAATCACCACAACTGTTCTCGACATTAATAATAATATAAGAAATGTTTCTTGAGCGGCAAATCAGCATATTAGATTTCTGAAGGATCATGTGACACTGAAGACTGGAGTAATGATGCAGAAAATGTAACTTTACCACCACAGGAATAAATTATATTTTAAAATATATTCAAATAAAAAAAAGCTATGTGGTTACTGTTTTTACTGTATCTTTGATGGATTGGGGACATTTTTCAAAAGCACTAAAAAATCCTACAGAGTACAGACCTCAAACTTTTTAACTTTTGTATGCTAAATTGTCCAGTTTTTTGAAAACCATAGAGAAGACTATGACAGTTTTTTTTAGTTGGAGAAAATTCTAAGAGGCAGGATATTTAACCTCCTTTCTAGGAGAAACAAGATCTCACTTGTGATTTTCCCATTGGAATTGGCCAAGGGACAGTTATGTGAGAAAATGTAAGTGGATGAAGTCACTACATTCTTTATACAGTATATTGCCCTCGCCTTCCTCCAGATGTCTTTTGTTCCACTCGTCTTGGCTGGAGCTAAGTACTATTTTTCTTTTTCTTTTAACCAGGATCAGTACAGCCTTCTTTTATGAAGTTTAATGAGTGTAGAGTGCTAAAACTAGCGTGACATGGCCCAGTGTGAGTGATGACATTCGAGCCCTGGGGAACGGCACTCCTTTCAGTATATCAGCAAGGTGTCTGCTACACAGAGAGAGACATGTCACTTGACATTGCACTGCTTCCCAGTTGGAGCTTTTCCAACTGCAGATGCATACACAATTACTCCGTCCTCCAGTTTCAGTTTTACATCGTCTCTCAATTTTCTGGTTCTTGTAGAAGGGCAACATAGAGTGCGAACTCTGTAGAAATGCAGCAGATGTCCACAGGGCTGGTTAAAGCACAAACTCAGACGACATAATGAAAACAACAATCACGGCACAAAACCATTTGTGTGTCTGCTGATCAGTCCAACACCAACACTGAGCGGTGATGCTCTTTCATCACCACTGGGCCTCCCGCCAGTGTAAGCTGCTCCTGCTCTGCATTCTTGCCATTGTTGTTATTTTTTCTCTCAAACACCCCCCACCCCTCCCCAGCTCACACACTCTCTCGTTGGCCTCGTTGTGATCTCTGTGCTAAATCATTTGCTGTTGCTTCAACCCTAAATGGCCAAGTCTGGAGATCAGCCTCTAGCTATAAGCATAACGTTTTTGGGACATTTAATCACAGGACTAGGCTGAGGTTGAAGACTTTTTAAACCTCAGAGCCTGACAGGGAGATGGGGGGGATGGTTGACAACCAGTAGGAGGGAGTTTGCAAGAAAAGTTTTTGAATGGCATTTTAAATGTATGAACACTACTATCTAAGGCCCCGTCCACACGGAGACGCATTTAGCTGTATACGTATACATTTTATACCGTATCAGCGTTTCGTCCACATGGATCCGGCGTTTTAGAAGCATGAATCCGATATTTTTCGAAACCGGGTCCCGAAGCGGGTAAATCTGAAAAACGATCATCTTCCGTTTTCGTGTGTACAGCGAATCCGTATATTTTCTGAAACAGTGATGTCATCACATTACGTCCACCACGGTGAAGAGTTAAGGGATACAACTACAGGCACTGGGTATGCGCACATTAATATTGCGTCATTTAATTAACGTATCTGCATTATTGTAAGGGTATGTTTTGGGTTGGGGTAGGTGTAGGCATTAATAAAACACATCTGTTAAGTAGTAAATGTATTTATTGTTATTTTATTGTGAGATTTTGCCTCACCTCCGACCACTGCTATACCCCTTTCTAGCCACAACTCTTCTTCTCCGTTTTTAGTGTATTTCTGTGGCAGAATTACAGCGCCACACACTGGCCTGGCATGCAAATTACATCGTTTTTAGTCCGTTTTCGTAATCTCGTGTGGACGCAGATATTTCTTGAAACGAGGGGAAAAAAAGATCGGATTGGGAAAGCGCTGGCTTCGTGTGGACGGGGCCTAAGTTAGAGCTGGACGGAAAATTGAAAATTATACAATTATACTATTGTAATATTTCACTGTAAAATAAAATAAAATAATTTAAGAAAAATAATACATGATAATAACATCAAAACATCAACATTTTTATTTTATACCTAAAAATGTACATTCTCTCATCATTTACTGACCCTCATGTCATCATGTCAGCTAAACTTTATTTTTACTGATTTGTTATTGGCTGTTTTTATCGGAGACCCACCCTTAGCCACGCCCATTCATAAAACGATGACTCCTCTCCTACCCCAGATCATGCTTGTGAAGAGCTAAAAAGTTGCTTTAAATTATTTTCTCCTCACCTGATCTCTCTCTGGTGGGGTTTATTTCTCTCCCGAGAATATACACACTCAGCATGGGGTGGAAAATCAAATCAGACATGCTGCTATCATCTGTAATCGTGCAAAAATGAGCCTCCCTGAAAGTGATACAGCTTGGAGAATGTTCTTTTTCTCAATGCTTATGTAAGGTAATTTAGCTAAAACTCAAACCAGGCTTTTGCCTCTATCACATACTGTCAGATAATCGTTCTTCACTGAGCTCAAACTGCTCCCTTTGCGTTTGAGATAAATGTGCCTATTGCTCAGTGCTGGGAGCTTTCATATATCTGAGAGTCTTGTTTGTGTGTACTGATCCTCCTCCAGTGTTTTTGCCACGGTGCACTGCTTGGCCTCGGATCGCTGCCCGTCTCGCAGTAATTGTGGGCGGCTCTCTTATTAATTAGAGCAAGTAGCTCACTGTGCTCTCAAAACATCATGGGAGAACGGCTGTTTTTCTACCTCACATTTGGACCAACTAATTTGTACATTTCCTTTTGCAGCGTTTATTAACAGCATACGGACGTTTATGTATTTTTATCAGAGCACTTTTTGTACTCAGGATGTGAGAATGAGTCAGCCCAGAAGGGTGCTATTAATTCACTAATGGATATGTTCATACACACACATATACGAACATCGTACACCAACACATTGGCTCTAATTATCTATGTAATGTCAGGGGAGACATTAGAGTTCACTGAGCCCCGATGGGTGTCACAACAGAGCAAGAGAGTTCAAACACACGCGAAGATTTGGAAGAAGCTTGTGGTTTTTAATTAGCTTAAATTTCATGTTCACAATACCATGGCGGCATCTAATCACTTGACCCCTGACCTCATAACTAAAATTCCTTCTTATCACTTGAACTCGTAACCTACTCTAAATGTTTTCAGGTCTCACCTCATTGATCCTGGTATCATCTTTGCCAACAGGTCTGACCCGGGGCCTCGGTATTGTCACTGCGCACACAGAGACGTATCATTATGGGAAAACAGAACAGCAAACTCAGGCCCGAGATGCTACAGGACTTGAGGGAGAACACGGAGTTCACCGACCACGAGCTGCAGGAGTGGTACAAGGTCAGAGCATCTTGAAATATGCTTGTTCTTTTCTTGAAAATCTTTCTTTATAATAAACGGCACTTGGTTTTGATATTGTGTTATCTGATGCAGTGACATTTATACATTTTAAGTGCACTGAAAAAAACAAAAAACAACTTTTTCTTACTCTGTATTTTTGTCTTGTTGTCCAGCAGGGCCGTAACCACCATAGACATCGAGCGGGACAATTTTTTTGCCCCAAAAAATTAGAAATGGACAAATTACCCCCAATATTTGATATTCTTGATGCTGCTCTGCTGTACTCCATTACACACCGCTTTGTTTGTTGCGAGATGACAAAAGTAAAATGTTACATTTTTAGGTTGGTCTGCCTCAGCACTCTAACAGCACTCATCACTGTCAGAATGAGATGGGGAATCGACTCAAAGAAGGCGGGGCGTACTGTTAGTGCGAATTCCAAAGCGACACTTTAGTTATAGCAGTGAAAGTGCATCGTAAGATGTGAGTAGCTAATTGATTAATATTTGACAGCTGTTACAATAAAAATGTTCAGTGACCAACAGTAATATGGAGCGATGCAAACTACTTAGATAAATCAGACTACTAGATAAACCAATAAGACCAATAAGACCCCCCCCCAACACACACACACACACACACACACACACACACACAAAAATTACAGCCTTATTGTCCAGTACAAATAAAATAAAATCTGCCAATGGGGTAAGAAAAATAGACTTGTTTTTAATTGTTCAGTTTCCATTGGCAAAATGATAAATATTACAAATATTATCTTGTTTTATGCATTCACTCACTAAACTTTGATGCCCTTTTTAAGAAAATAAAGCTTAATAGACCAATTTGGAGTAGACGTCACAGTTACGTTACGTCACTTGCAGCTGCGTGCGCATTGTGGTGGTGGCAGAAAAACACCTGGAAGAATACAGGAAAAGTCTGAGTATACCATCGTCGAAGACGCCCTTTGAAGCTAAACGTAGACATTGGCATGGTTCCAAGCCATTAAACGGACAGACTGGACTGATGAAACCTGCGGTGATTAGTCTACTATTAAAGCATGAATTATAAACACTATATCTATGTAATATTCACAGTTCACAGGGGGCATAATGTATTAGCCATACAGTTACAGCATGAAGTAATATTTAAACCTAGGCCTATAACATTTTTATCTATTTATATCGGGGGGTCTGAATTGCTGGATATGAACTCACAGATCTGAGGAAAAATGACAGAATAACAAGTTTATATCCCACAAATAATCCAGCTTCCAGCCACTGCAGAACTTTCATTGTCTGCATCAAACACCAAATTGGTAGCCTGACGTGGTCATACTCAATTCTAGTCAGAATATGAGTCTGAAACTGCTCCATTGGGCTGTGATTATGGGGCGTGTTTCAACCGAACCAGGAAAGCCATCAATTGGATAGACCTACAACCAATCAGAGCAATGAAGTGACGCATTGTCAAATGTCAACATAGTTCAACTGCACTGTATTGCCAAGTCTGCGTTTTTTTCTCCGCGGGTTGAAGCGACTATTATGTGATATACCCATGAGAGCGTATTTTAGCAGGCAACCTTGCCAAAATAACACATTTTACCCCCCAAATGCCATTTTTCTCCCGGAGAACACCCCTGAGAAGCTATTGTTTAGGGCTAGTAGTTAGCGGGTTTTGTTGTAAAAACTTGGCAACCCTGTCTGCACACGCGCTGAAATCAGGCTGGAATACACGATCTTTGCCGGTGTTGTAAAAAAATAGAAGAATTTAATGATACACAGAGTACTTACCCAACATGATCATCATTTCTGAGAGAAATATGAAGGTGAATGCATATACAAACAAGCTCTCTGTTTAGGATTCGAACAAATATAATCCAAGCCCCTTTGATGACGTGCATGATTACTTTACTGTTGATCATCTGTCCGTCATCGTCTAAAACCTGCCCTGATGATTTTATTGGTCCGAACAGTTTCTGTTCGGGGATAATTTACTCCTCTATGATAGCCTGACAAGCCAGACCCACATCAAGATGTTTGGTCTGGAAACTCACTCAACTCCAAGTCTTCCAGAGTCACGGTCAAAGCTGATTCGAAAGACCACAGTTCGCCAGTTTCTGTGTTTACTAGAAGCACGCAAACGCAACTCGGCTTTGTCATTATGACCCCGCCCACCGACTCTATACACGATGTGATTGGCCCGGCAAGAGTTAGGCGATTACAGCTCAGAAGGGTATTGACAGTTGCCAGACGACACTCGCGGGCAGATTAGATTTGCTGCCGCTAGGGTGCGTCTAGATTTCTAGGCTACCTCTATGAAGCAAGGCCAGACCGAACTGCCCGACCTAAAAAAATTGTGGTCGGGGCTAAGTTCGGCTGGCATCCAGGCTACCAAATTGGTCTATATCTTAAATAATTTAGCTTCTCAAGAAAATGAGTCTTGATTTGAGAGTGCAAGAATAAAATATTTGTACTGGAGAACTAAGACATAATAAATAAATAAAATAAAATGTTTTGAAATAGGTGTCTTTGGTTCCAAACACTTTTTGGCCTTTGGTTATTTATCCATATGCATATTTGAACATGAAAACAGTAACCCTTTCCCAAAAAGATGGTTAAATATAGCATTTAGTGTATGTCTCTGTAAGTGGTGATCATGGAAAATGACTTACAGTAAATATGTATCCCAGTATTGGCTGCCTCTTGTGCAGGAAGGTTAAGGGGAAATGTGTGTGTATATATATATATATATATATATATATATATATATATATATATATATATATATATATATATATATATATATATATATATATATATATATATATATATATATATATATATATATATATATATATATATATATTTAAGCCACTGTATCACGAGCCACAGAGTCTCTGGGGCTAAATAAGTTCAGATCATATTGTGCATTTAAGTACTGCTGGAAATGACTGTTAGTTTGTGTAGTTTGTACACATTTTGTGTAGTGTAGATGTAATTTATGGTCTGACAGGCTTGTGGAATCAAACTATATTTCTAATCACTTTCTGAGGTACAAGACTGATAAAATACACAGATTATACAATTACACAATTATGTGCATCCTTTGTGTTTCATTATGCGCTTAACATGTTTCCCGTCTTCATTGGGAAATTAAAAAAGAAAGAAACACTGAAATTTCCAGCTAGTTTATGTTAGTATTGTTTTAAATCACTTGACAAACATCATGTCGCAATTCTGATTTCCCATGAGGGAATGTGAAGGCAGCAATAGATCTTCTATGGCATCATTATACTGCCAAATGTCAAAAAACCCTCACTGCAACATAAGAGCAGTACATCCATGTAATTCCCACGTGTGATTCTCTCACTTACAGGCAGATTTCCTTCGCCCTCACCCAAAACTGGATTCATGCTCTCAAATATGCAGTGCTCTTTTATGAATTGCCTCTCAAACGTTTAGCCTGTGCACTCATGAATATCTCCATCCTCTTGTGCTAGAATTGAATTCTCTTTGCTCCTGTATTAAAACATTGTCATTGTGTATTAAACGCTCTTGGCTGTATCCACCAGAATAGGCTTACTTGAATGCCAGATGAAAATGCTGAATAAAAAAAAAAAGTACTTTTGACATTTGGCATAATAACGCTCAACCATCCATCTTGTAATTAAACTCACAATCACCTTGCCTGTTTCTGAAAGATGAAGAAAATAAAAACATCATCATGAGAAATCATTTATTTTGGGATGCTTGTACCTCTGACTTGAGATGCCATATTCTAATGAAGGAGCCTCTTAAAGCATGCCACTAATGACAGTATATGTTGTTCACTCTACACAGGGTTTCCTCAAAGACTGTCCCAGTGGGCATTTGAACGTTGAAGAATTTAAGAAGATCTATGCCAACTTCTTCCCATACGGTGATGCCTCAAAGTTTGCTGAGCACGTCTTCCGTACATTTGACACCAACAACGATGGGACCATCGACTTCCGGGAGTTCATCATTGCTCTGAGTGTGACATCACGGGGGAAACTGGAGCAGAAGCTGAAGTGGGCCTTCAGCATGTACGATCTGGATGGCAATGGTTACATCAGCCGTGATGAAATGCTAGAGATTGTGCAGGTAAGAGTCATTCTGCTATGCTTCTGCTGTAGTATATTGCATCCATACACTGATTTTCTCAATGCTGTGATGATTTTAATAAACAAATAGGCCTATGGATTATTTGGAGATTAGGCTATTGATGCTGCTAAAATGCTAAGTGTCAAGGTTAGTGTGCTCAATAATCATGAACTTTTGGTTATCTTGTCAAACTGATTTTTAGCTGGTCTTCCAGCCTTACCAGCTGACAAGTGGTCAAACAACCAAAACTGACTGGCCAAACCAGACTGGTCATACAAGCTAACAGACTTAAGGCCCATTTACACCAACAACAATAGCTATAGCATTAACTATTTTAGCTTCCACACCAGCGGACAATATTGTTATGTTGTGTGGTCTGCCACTTTAAATGCTCGAGCTCTTTAAAGTCTGGTGGATTTTGGTTAGCTCTCATCGTTTTTGTTCATCAGCGGGAAAAACTTTCGTTTTGAAACTGATTCCAACTCTACTTTTTCTCTTTGACCTTTATAATCGTGCCGTGGACTCTGCTTTTCTTTTGTATGTCAGATTTTTAGAAATATATCTTTATAATTATAGTCATCATCCTTGGTGTGAATGGGCCTTAAGTCTTTTTCAATGGGATAAACATACATCACGTTTTTTTGTGTCCTGTCCCCGACTGGAGTTGTTCCCCTGAAATGTCGCCGTTTTACAGCATGTTTCAAACACCCTGCAAATACACTGCAATAAGGGGTTTGGGATTGTTTTGCACACAATTTTAAATGTCAGCCATCACAATGTAGCAATTCCCACATACACTCACCTAAAGGATTATTAGGATTCCTCATTAATGCAATTCCTCATAATTGCAATTATCTAATCAACCAATCACATGGCAGTTGCTTCATTGCATTTAGGGGTGTGGTCCTGGTCAAGACAATCTCCTGAACTCCAAACTGAATGTCAGAATGGGAAAGAAAGGTGATTTAAGCAATTTTGAGCGTGGCATGGTTGTTGGTGCCAGACGGGCCGGTCTGAGTATTTCACAATCTGTTCAGTTACTGGGATTTTCATGCACAACCATTTCTAGGGTTTACAAAGAATGATTTGAAAAGGGAAAAACATCTAGTATGCAGCAGTCCTGTGGGCGAAAATGCCTTGTTGATGCTAGAGGTCAGAGGAGAATGGGCCGACTGATTCAAGCTAACAGAATAGCAACTTTGACTGAAATAACATTACAACCGAGGTATGCAGCAGAGCATTTGTGAAGCCACAACATGCACAACTTTGAGGCGGATGGGCTACAACAGCAGAAGACCCCACCGGGTATCACTCATTTCCACTACAAATAGGAAAAAGAGGCTACAATTTGCACGAGCTCACCAAAATTGGACAGTTTAAGACTGGAAAAATGTTGCCTGGTCTGATGAGTCTCGATTTCTGTTGAGACATTCAGATGGTAGAGTCAGAATTTGGCTTTAACAGAATGAGAGCATGGATCCATCATGCCTTGTTGTGCAGGCTGGTGGTTGGTGGTGTAATGGTGTGGGGGATGTTTTCTTGGCACACTTTAGGCCCCTTAGTGCCAAGTGGCATGGTTTAAATGCCACGGCCTACCTGAGCATTGTTTCTGACCATGTCCATCCCTTTATAACCAGCATGTACCCATCCTCCTATGGCTACTTCCAGCAGGATAATACACCATGTCAAAAAGCTTGAATCATTTCAAATTGGTTTCTTGAACATGACATTGAGTTCACTGTACTAAAATGGCCCCCAGAGTCACCTGATCTCAACCCAATAGAGCATCTTTGGGATGTGGTGGAACGGGAGCTTCGTGCCCTGGACGTGCATCCCACAAATCTCCATCAAATGCAAGATGCTATCCTATAAATATGGGCCAACATTTCTAAAGAAAGATTTGAGCACCTTGTTGAATCAATGCCACGTAGAATTAACGCAGTTCTGAAGGTGAAAGGGGGGTCAAACAGTATTAGTATGGTGTTCCTAATAATACTTTAGGTGAGTGTACATTCTACATTATACCAGGTACTTGAAAGTAGACAGTGATCTGAATTAATGTGTGTGCTCAAAATTAGCCTAAAATGCAAAATAATGAACAAAGTTAAGGATGGTAAATATCATTTTCCAAAAGCACAAAACATGATAACGTTTGAACATTGTTTAAAGTTGTAATTACTGTATACAGTATATTTACAGTATGTGAAAATAAAAATATAAAATACATTTAGAAATGGTTTACAAATCTTAAATACAGTTTTATTTATCATGTTCTCTTATTTAATTTGTTTTCTTTTGCAATGCTTTTTTGATAATAATAATGTATTATAATAACAATTATTTATTTATTAACATAATAATTTGTATTATTTATAAAAATACTAAATGTATCATCCCCATGTTTTAATTAATAGAAAATAAAAAATTATAATCCAATGATATTTTGACCACTGAACTAGAAAATATCCATGGTTTCCATTTTTAGAAATGTGGTCGCCTCATCTTTCAGTCAAAGTTTTCAAAAACATTTAGGCTTATTGAACACATTAGTCTTATGACAGTTATAATTTGACAGATAGCATCTCACAAATTATGAATCAAGAAATCCTCTTGTTTGTTGTTGATTTGTTGAGAGAATGTGTGTCCTTATAATGTTGAATGAAAGAAAAAAATGTTTTTTCTTTTATGAAATGAATCAAAATATATAATTAATGTTAAGCTTTTTTTTTCTATCTTATATGTTACTTATTATTAGCGCACATAGCCTTACATGTTTTCACTGCAGCCTCAATATTTTCTCTCCTTTGTTGTTTATTAAAATGTATTATAGATCATAAACCGACATAGACAATGTTCAGGATAGCATACTACCCTAAAATTGTACTATGTCTGCATAGTATAGTATGTACAGTATACTGTGTGTATATACTACACCATCTAGTTAGAAACAAAAGATTTGTATTCTGACTAAATTACTTTTTTTAAACAATTTTTTTAATTGCATATATGTTTTAAATAGCAAGCAAGTAAGCTTCCATTTCAAACTCATACATACAGTCGAGTCATCAGCAGTGACTTTTTAAGTGCATGTACAGTACAAGGCTTCATCATTTTCAGAAAGCACAGTCACAGAGATGAGGAGCCTGACCCCTGGTGGAGAGATCAAGCACAAATATTAGCGAGCTGTCCCCGATGAATGCTCCCCTGTCTGTCACCCTGTGCTGTGGGAGTAGAGAAGCTATTAGCATGTGCTTAGCATGCTCAGTTGGTACCAGTCTCCCTCAACCAGGCTTGGCGAAGCTCCGTTCTGTGCGATGCCTGACAGGCGAACCCTGTGTGGAAGATCGCTGCGATAGGGGAGGGCCATAGGACCCGCGTTGGCTCTCTTCTCTGTTGGATTAACAAGTTAAATTTAACCGGGGGTTTATCCCTGTGTGTGCAGAACGGTGGGATTATCCGCAAGCTCATGGAGGTTACAGTTGGCTGGCACTCAGAGATTGCAGCGTGTTGCATATTTTATCACGGCGGCTGCTTTTAAAGGTGGAAGGCTAAATTAAGCCGGGAGTAGGCCTAAGCCACCAGCAGTCTGCCCAACTGTGAATATCATTACTCCTCAAAAATTATTTATTGACTTAAACCCGACATCTCTGATTTAGTGGTCAATGAACTGAAAAAGCCTATATGAAGTTTCCCGGCTTGAGTTAGCTTTCTACTTCATGGCTCATGTAGAATTTCGGTACAGGGTGAAATGATTCAACAGAGTATACAGATAAAGCTGGACTATAGCCTACTGATATTTATTTATGTTCATTATTTATGTCTCTGAACAGGCCATTTATAAGATGGTGTCATCAGTGATGAAAATGCCTGAGGATGAATCCACACCAGAGAAGAGGACAGATAAGATATTCAGACAAATGGACCTGAACAATGATGGTAACATTTGGACCAATTCTTAAATTCATTTTTAATTAAAATAAAAAAATAGTCTGGTTTGATTATTAAACAGCAAACGTATGTGGTTTATTTTAATAAATAAAAATGTATTGTATGCATGCATGCACACAGAGTATAGCTTCATGATGTGGCATTTTCAGCATTCTCAGCTCTCAAAGGTTAAAATGTTTGGTTTAACATTTGGTTTAAGCTATATAAATATAAACTTTATAAAGTCAAATAATGTGGCACTGGTGCACAAAATACTGTAATCAGTTAACTGTTTTCCAATGGCTTGATAATGTGGCGCAGCACCTAATTGTGCACTTGCATTTAAAAGTTGTGATTATTAACCTCTTACACTCAGGGCCATTTTGGGGGATTTCCGCCTGGATTTGGCCTACCCAAATTGAAAAGCTTCCCATTCACACATACGTTGGTCTAGGTTCAAAATGTTGGTGTCATTTTACAGGAAACCCTTTGAAGTTACATAAAACACTTCTAAAAGTGATAAACATGTAAGTATATGTTGTCTAAGCTGTAATAACCCCCCAAAAAAGTAGGCGGTTTTTGATTTTTTTCTTCCATAAATTCATTTTTGAAAGTGTGTAACTCAGGCCCTGTGTGCTCTAGGAACCTGCGGAAAGTTTGGGCTGTTTCCACTAAATTACAGAAAATAGTGGAAAAAAGAATTTTGTCTGTGTCATGTTGTATGCGAGATTTACTCAAATGGGTCTGAAGCATAGACCGTAAAAAAATATGGACGACTCGACATCATCCGTTTCCGCTTGGCAGATTTGAAGCTTTCAGGCGGCCTTGCACGGCGCTGACATCTTGGGACCGAGTCTGCGCAGTAGCGATTTCGGGACCGGAGTTGCGCAGTAGAGCGCAGGAAGTAGAGCAGGAAGTACAGCTGCGATATCAAAAGCCCGCCCACACTCTCGCAGATGCAGAACAATTAATTATGTTGGTGTGAAATAAACAGTTATGGAAATGTAGAAATTAAAGCGAAAGCTCTAATCTGCTCCCAAAAATTTCGAAAAAAGTCCGTTAGTGCCTCAGTGACAACTTCACTCAGAGAAGCCGTCAGTCTCAGCAGTCAATCATGACGTCACACCCCCCGTTTTTATAGCATCAAATAACTAACTCAAAGTAAACTTATTTTTAAAACGAAGACCTGAAATGAAATCATCGTGATGATAACTGCCTTCAGTGACATAAACTAACTTTGGGGAAAAAATTTTGAAGTGTAATTTTATTATTTAGTTTGCCTCGCGTCCATTAGAAAACACTGAGGGGCGGTTATACTGGGACCGGTCACCGGGGGGCGATCGAGGCGCGAAAGCTTCAGTAAATGAGAGGGAGACTGCAGGCTTGGTCTGAAGGGATGACCCCCCTTTTCCCCCCTCCCCCGACCCTGCTATCCCCCTCCACCACCATATACAGTGATATAAATGCAATATTCCAGTGTCATTAAATTAATTATACATGCAGGAAGCAGCCCAAAGTGTCTGCAGGGTCCTAGAGCACACAGGTCCTGAGTTACACACTTTCAAAAATTAATTTATATAAAAAAAATCAAAAAGCGCCTATTTTTTGGGGGGGTTATAACAGCTTACACAACATGTACTTTCATGTTTATCACTTTTAGCAGTGTTTTATGTAACTTAAAAGGGTTTCCTGTAAAATGACACCAACATTTTGAACCTAGACCACTGTATGTGTGTATGGGAGGCTTTATATATATTAGGGCTGTCAAAGTTAACGCAAATTCATTTTAACGGCACTAAATTATTAACGCGAGTTAATGCAGCGCGCATTTTCTGTTTGATCCGTGGCAAAGCCCGTAGTTGGAAAAGTGAGAGCAGTCAGACGCAAACATTAATATTCTAAACCAAAAGTGCAGCATTGCCTACATAAGCTACCATATTTTCTGTTTAACTTTTATTAGACTCCAGAAAGAAAAGTGCATTTTTTCACTGAGCACATTCTCTGCAGTCTGCGCACGATGCACTGCAGCTCACGCTCATGTCTGAGGTAACGTTAAATCATTAACACCATCACCGCTTAGTGTACACGTGTTTTATTGAACTAAATGCATTACAATCGGCTAAATCGAATGCACATGTTACTGTCCTGAACAAGCGCGCTCCCGAGTCCATGTCACTACTGTCCACGTGAATCGCGGCCCAGTTCGGCGGATCTCTTCCGGATCTCTTAAAGGGGCCGCACTATATTCCTTCTCGTGGAATATGGACCTCCTCCAGGTATGGTGTGGTTCTGGTGCGCTCACTGGTACACATTACCAATTTTTCATACGAAGTGTGCCCTGCTCTGAATTAACCTGCCAGTGTAAAAACTCCCTTTATATTCTTAAAATGAGAGAAATCACTACTTACTCTTAATTTTTAAGTTTAAGCTTAAGAGACATGAACCATTTCTTAGATAAACATCTATGACCTTTGATACGTCTAGTCTTCATGCTGTATTGATTATTATTGAATAAGTATGGTTTCACTAATAATAAATGTACATTTGCATAAAGCATGCATATTTGTCCATACCCATGTTGATTAGAGTATTAAAAACTTAATTTAAACCTAATTTAAGGTACATTTACAATTGCTAAAAACGTGTGATTAAATTGCTATTAACTCATGACAATCATGCAATTAATTGCGATTAAATATTTTAATCGATTGACAGCCCTAATATATATATATATATATATATATATATATATATATATATATAACATATATTGTATCTAACATTTTTAAATAGTACAGATCTATATCATATGTGCTGTTCTTTTGAATTTACTATTTAGCCAAAAACAAAACTTGTATTAGTTTACACAAAAATATTAAGCGGCACAACTTTTTTCAACATTGAGAATAATAACCAATATATCTTGAGCAGCAAACCAGAATATTAGAATGGTTTCTGAAGGATAATGTGACTGAAGACTATAGAAATGGCTGCTGATTGAGCCTGCTTAAAAAGCTAAAGTTATTTTAAATTGTAATAATATTCAAGTTCACAAGTTCAGGAAAATAACAAGTCAATGCTTTTTCGATCGCACTTATACATTTTGCATTCCCTGAGAAACTTTGCTTTCTATTGCAAAATGTTTGTTTTCCCCTGGAGAAACCTTGCATTCGCTTACAATATGTTTTCTGTTCCCTGGAAAAACTTTGCGCTCTCTTGCAAAAACTTTGCGTTTCCCCGAGAAACTTTGCATTCTCTGACGAAACGTTGTGCATTTTTGAGTTTGCTTGCAACCCGTTTTGCCCTCCCCCTAGATACTTTGCTTTTGTTCTCAAAAACTTTTCACTTTTGTAAACGCAACTTTGCAAACGCAAAGTTTCCCGGTGGAACGTAAACATTTTTGAGAGGGAGTGCAAAGTTACTTGGAGGAATGCAAAACATTTTCGAGAGCACGCAAAAGCATCAACAAATATTTGTTTCCTTCACCATCTCCCTTTAGGGACTCCATAGAACTTTCAACATATCAATAAAAAAATCAAACCTAGCTCTTAGCAAATGCAAAGAACCCGTTTTTTTTGTTGTTGTTGCAATTGTCAGGTCAGGTGTTGCAGTGTCTTCTCTTAACTTTTCTCATCACCCTTCTTTGTCTTCCCTTTCTAGGCAAGTTGTCTTTGGAAGAGTTCATAAAAGGTGCCAAAAGTGACCCCTCCATTGTACGGCTACTGCAGTGTGACCCCAGCAGTGCTTCGCAGTTTTGAGTCACTCCAGACAACCGGCACTCGATGCATGAAAGCTCTTATATCTCATTCTTCTTTGTGTTCCAGACGGAAGAGTTTTAAGAAAAAAAAAATGCAACAATTTTACTTTCAGTTTTTCCCGGAAAGGACATGCGTACATCTGAAGAACAAAGACAACACCTGCCAAGACATCTTCTGTCTGCTGCGTGTCATCTGTCTCTGCTATTGGAGTGCTTGACTAAAAAAAGGGTCCAGATTTAAGAAAGGAATATTCCTTTTTAGGAATCTTGCATGCGCTCCCGACCTTCCCCTCCCTGCATCCCTTTTGTGTTTAATATCTGTGCTGTTTTGGTTCTCTTCCCCTTTGTTTTGTGAGGGCACAGTTTCCCATCTACTTTTTATATTGATATTTATGTGTATATACAGTATAAATGCATATTAGAACTATGAAGGAAGGCAGTAACAGGCGTCTTTTTACTTCAGTGCATCTTACGGCAGTATTATGTAGCTTCAGACAGTATCCAAATCTTAGCCTCCAATCGACCCAGTGGACTGATGGACTGAATGTTGGGATTTTTCTGCTCTGGCGCTCATGATCTTTATTTTACAAAGAGAAGGCTGAGGATCCCATTCTTGAATTCTGTTCATTTTACTTTGTTGTTGTTGTAAATATGTGGTTTGCTTCCATATTTCTTTATTTATTTTTGCATTTTTATGGTGTTTATTTTACCATTGGGTGATTTTATTACTGTTGAACTGAGATGTGAGACATTTGGTGATGTATTATGAGTAAGTTGTTATTAATTCAAGGCTTTTCAATGCATTGTGGGAAATTTTTGCATCAGGGGATACACTCCATTGTGTTTTGAATGGAAGACACTGGTAGCACATATCATTTGAAGCGCTTCATCTGTGTGCGTCCGGTTATATGCGCGTTTGTATGTATGCAAGAGTGAAGGTTTGCATGGTCTGGTGTATGTATGCGTCTGTGCTAACTTTATAGTATCACTTTGTGTAGTTACTATATGATATCTTTGTATGCAAGTAAGTTTTTGAACCCTGATTTGAAGCAGCTCGTGACATCTTTATCCTGCATCGTATGGTACTCAAAATGACACGCATAGGTTTCCATCAACAACATAGACAGGAATGTACAACACTATAATTTATGATCATGTCTAATCTTTAGATAAAGAGTTTGAATACTGAAAGCGATCACTAAGGGCTTATTATCACTCTTGAATGAACAGGTGTAAAGAGAACGCCACTGCTTTGAGTTTTCTTTTCGTTTTATGCAATGACATTCCATTACCTGAATTCTCCAGGTGCTCCTGCTTCATACAAACACATTAGCTCAAGAACTCAATACATGTGTAGCTTCCATGTTGCTTCCATATTTGTACCGAGACCATATTTGATGCTGCACCCTCTATGGCAACTTTCCTCTATTATGTTGCATGAAAACCTCATGCGAGGACATAATGATTGTCCCCTTTTACTGACGTTGAAAAATATACTTCTGTGTTTAGAATGTCGCCTGAGAGTGATTCTTACAACTTATTGGTCAACCTGGTCATGTGATTACGAAGTGCAAAGGTATTTAGCAGTGTTGTCAAGTCAACTTTATTTATATAGCGCTTTTACAATGCCGATTGTTTCAAAGCAGCTTCACAGTGTTAAACAGGAAAATATTGCAACAAAATTTGATTGGGCTCTACAGCCGCTCTAGAGAAAACAGTGATGTTATCAGCTTATTTCAATTTATCATATAGCGACAATGTGGGCAGATCAGTAATATAGTTGATACAGTGCATTTAGTAATATATTTTATTTGGATATTTAGTTTAAAAAATTTGATCTAAATTTTAGTGTCCCCAACTGAGCAAGCCAAGCCAAAGGCAACAGTGGCAAGAAACCAAAACTCCATCAGGGCATGGAGAAAATGAAACCGCCTGGGTGCCATTTCTTCTCTGCAAACAGTGCATTATTCTGGCAACCTTACAGGTCAGAAATAATAGCCTATTAGGTCAAAATATGTGAAAGAATGCCTTTAAAAATCTAATACCAAATGATTCCTGAGTTTGTCAACAACAAACAGGATGCAAAATTCAATGTGAATATAGGGATGTAAGGAACTTAAAATGCTTGTTATAATGAAAATGAAATGTATGTAGCCTAATTGTAATTTAAGAAAAGGGATAGATAGATAGATAGATAGATAGATAGATAGATAGATAGATAGATAGATAGATAGATAGACAGATAGACAGACAGACAGACAGATAGATAGATAGATAGATAGATAGATAGATAGATAGATAGATAGATAGATAGATAGATAGATAGATAGATAGATAGATAGATAGATAGATAGAGAAAACTTAATTTCCCAGAATGCATTTAAATTTTCTTTGAATTGAAAATTGCAACTCATGAAGCCAATTTTTTTTGCACCCTCTGAATTTTATGACTTGTCAAATGCAATAATCTGAGCTAAGGAACACATTTGTTATATAAATATATCCATTTTAGAATGTTATATTTACTTAACAGTGATAATTTAATAGAATATTTCAGGCTTTAGTATTAGTTTACATATTTGCATGACACTTCACTCTCACTCCAACACTTTTACTGTAAAAAAAATCACAATTTTAAGGCTGTTAAAATGCTAAACATGTTAATGGGTTAACAGTAAGTTTTTGGAAGTGAAAAAGAGCACGTCCTTGTATAATTTACTGTGAAAAACATAAATTGGCATTCCCAGAATTCCCTCCTTGCCACTCCACTTTTGATGTATTTTCTTTGAAATAATGTTTCTTCTTGTTATTCGTATCAGTGGACATTATGGTTTTGTGTTAATGTTGTTAAATTGAAGTGTATGGTATTACTTTAGTGTTGTGTGCACCATCATGATGGTGTTTTATGTTTGTGTGAATGACTGTTTTAGTTTCTACTTGTGGCAAGGTTGATTGTGAGGATCCATGATTCATCATGTGACTTACGCATCACCTGTTTTTGGTGATTTTCAGTGTATTACAAAGGTATTGACATACTTAAATATGTTAACAGTATATCAGTTAGGCCTAATGAAATACGTTTTTTTTATATATGTAAATTTAAGTTAAATCTGTAAAACCTAAAAGTGCTACTGTAAATTTCTGGTAACCACAGTTGTCAGGGTGCTTTTTAAAAATAAAATAAAAATATTTTTTTTTACAGCGTAAATTTCAAGTTTAGTGCAGAGTAGAGATTTTCAATTGACTTTATTGCATATTTGGCTAATGATAGCTAACGTTCTCATTTAGGCCTATTACTTCATACCCCTTTCTCATTAGGCCTATTTATTATGCTTAGACCTATGCTGTGCTTGATTTCAGCTATCAATCAATCAACTTTATTTATATAGCGCTTTAGCAATGACGATTGTTTCAAAGCAGCTTCACAGTGTTAAACAAGGCAATATTGCAACAAAATTTGATTTGCATGTACAGTCGTTCTGGAGAAAACAGTGATGTTATCATCTTATTTTAATGTATCATATAGCGACAATGTTGGCAGATCAGTATTATAGGCTAGTTTATAATTAGCCTAAATAAGACCTAATTTTTTTTATTTATTTTTTATTTTGTATATTTAGTTGAATAACTTAGATCATAATGTTATTTGTTAGTGTCCCCAACTGAGCAAGCCAAGCTAAAGGCAACAGTGGCAAGGAACCAAAACTCCACCTGATGGAGAAAAATAAACCTTGGGAGAAACCATGGACTCAGTCGGGGTGCCAGCTAGTTCTCCTCTGGCCTATATTATCAAGCAGTGTAGGCCTATGGTTATTATTCTGGCAACCTTACAGTTCAGAAATCATATTAGATCGCAATATTCGAAATTTCTAGGTATCATGCATCAGACAGTTTATTTAGGATGGCGCGTCGATTAGCCTACACTTGAAAGATCGAGTAATCGCGCCGGAGACGGGTTTAGTGAGGATGACGTGCCGGTGAGGCAAATTCAGCCGAGACACTAGGCTAATTAACACTAATAGCTATGGGAAATTTTTGATCCTCTAAATGCAAAACAAAACACTCACTTGACAACATAAACCAGACTATTAAATATGTAGGTAGCCTATAGGCTACTGTATTATAGGAAAATATGTATTATAGAAAAAAAAATGTGTATGAGCCCACGGTTCGGTTCAAAATCAGATCCAGATACTGGACCTTTCCAGTGCCGCCCGGCTGAACGGGGATGCTGAGGGGTGTTGGCGGTGCTGGCGGGAGGACGCGCGTTTTGGGGGTCTAATAACGGATAACTTCCGCTCAGCGTCTCCTTCACAACGACTGGATGGAAGTGCGTAGCGGGGCTCGGACGCTCCCGGGGGTTTCATCTGAAAAGGAACACAGTGATGCCCATTTAGCTATGGTATGACTGCAGTATGAGTCACCGAACACACCCTCTCAAACTGGCCAGGGAACCGCGAGTCAGTCACACACGCAGTATTCTCTCTCAAGCGCTTATTATTTTGATTATTGCAAATTTGATCGCCATTGAGTATTTCGGCCAGTTTCCAACATACCAATCTGCTCTCATCTTGTAAATGTTGTTTGCGGAGGCACCAGGGCTGACAAAGGTAGGAGATGGAGACTTTAAATATGCGGCATGAGAACACCGTCTCCACTGCACTCATTAGTATCAATGGGACCCACAGGATTATCGTGGTGCTCTGAGAGAGAGAGAGAGAGAGAGAGAGAGAGAGAGAGAGAGAGAGAGAGAGAGAGAGAGAGAGAGAGAGAGAGAGAGAGAGAGAGAGAGAGAGAGCTAACTGTATGTGCATTTATTTCCTTATTCTTCTTCTTCAAACAATTTTGCTAGCCTTGCTGTAACAGATGTTATAATGTTTCATTGTAACATTTAAAAACAAAAAAAGATAAGGTAGCCTAACATACCAAACATGTCAGGGTATAGAAACAAAAATACAGAAAAAAACATTGTAACTTAAACAATTGAATTGTATTGCATTTACAATTTAATGTCAAAATGTTATTATTTAAACAGGATTTATTTCAAACCATTTAACATCACCTACACAATTACTAACATTCTTAACCTCTTTTTGTAAATAATAGCCCTCCTGTATATTCACCACTATACCAACACACATAATAAAGTATTTCATTTTATGTTGTTTGCTAGCCAATATACAAAAGCAAAAGTTTACAGCTACCGATGCAATTGAAATGTGTTATTTACATTCTGCCTTAATTAGTTGATTCCATTAATTAAAATGTCCAATAACCTTGGGGTTATTGAGATAAAACGAGTAGGTTTGGCTGATCATGTGATCTCAGCTCCCATTAGGCTACTGATATGAAAACTACATCATTTTGAAAATGCACATTACTAATTTCTTTATCTGTAAAACTTTTTAATGAGGTAAGAAATTGCTACGTGCACTTTTAATGAGTAGAGATTCTCATTGTGAACAAAATGATTAGATCCACTGTGCTCCTTTGAATATCTTGTCTAAAACGGAAGAAAGGGTAATTAAAAACAACTGTGCACATTTATGATTTTTAAGTTAATTAGCAAAATATGATGAAATCCAATGTAAGAATACTGTATCACAAAAGCAACAGTTTAATACTGCTGTTTAATCAACATTGGCAATTCCAAAAAAAAACATATTTAGCAATTATAAAAGTTAAAGGTATAGCTTTTTGCCCTCTACCCATAAAAACAAAAAACAAAACTGCCTGCATTTTGTGGAAGAACATTGTTTGGTCGTGCTTTGGCTCTGCGTGACTGTGGATGAATATGATCCTTCACAATATGAACTCTGTCATATGGCAATTTATCTGTTCAATAAAATACCTTACTCACATGTTTAGTAATAAAAACATCATCTCCACATTCATCATCACAACATTACAAATTCCTGCAGTTCTCGCCATCTCCTCAAAGCCATGCCATGTTGATTCTTGTTTTATTACAAGCTCTGTCATGTTTTTGTCAGCAGACTCTCCTGTTCAGTGTTTAAAAATCAAACAAACAAAGGTTCCCTGGAGGTTGGAGATTTAGGGCCAAATTATACATGGATGCGATCGTCAGCGTACAGTGCGTGTGACGCGAGTTTCGTCTTCAGAAGAGTACATGCACTGCCGGACTTTTGTAACCACACATACTTTATGCGCAGTTTGCACATGTGCATTTTTGCATTAGGCCTATTTACATGGGTTGTAACTCGTGGTAAGAGATGGCTCAGAACTGCGCATGCGTCGGATGCTTGTGTACGTGTATAAAAGAAGTATGCTGTGCAAGGCTGTGCATTTGACTGTGCACGAAAAAACAGACTATACTTTCGGCTTTACCGGCTCCATGACTTTTCTCGCTCATTGTGACAACTAACTCATGCCACTCCCACACCATACACACGTCAATGCAACCGGAGCAACTTTTCTCTATTTACATATATGACGAGACACGCATGGGCGCGCATACAATTTCCCGCCAAAAACATCCTTTCAGGTCTAAAATAGAAACACTTATAATAGTAAATAAGTGTGAGACCAAAAAAAAAAAACACATTTTGGAAGAAGGATTGATAATGTAACATTATTTAAATGTAGTTAACTTAGAACAAAAATAAAAGTTACATAGTGTGCCTTTAGTATTAATATTTAGGCACCCTGAATGAACCAGTATCCTATTTACAACTTTGAAATGCACACATATTTTTTCAACGACCATTTAACATTTTCTCTTATTTCTCATTTGATATACTTACAAAAATACGAGTAGGGTCAAAAGGACACTCGTTGACGATGATTAGGTGACTCCTGCCATCATTGTTGCCACAGTAAGCGAGCAGTCTCTTGTCACCATGAATTATTGTCTTAACCAAGGACACCGTCAGTCCGATGACTGAGGCGGCAGCCACTAAACCAGCTACAGCACTTAACACGAGCAGTGACAGGGTCTACAGTACAAGAGAGACATTTTACAGTATTAGCAAAGAACAATTAAACTCAAGTGCCATGCAAAGGATTTTCCCTGCAGGCTTGTCTGTATCACCAGGGTTTTGTAAATTCTGAGCTCTGAAGGCACATGCAAGCTCTCTGACAAGCCTGTGATCAAAGCTAGTGAGCCTGATGAATGAGCGAGGAAGCAGGTGTGTGCCACTGAGGCAGAAAGAAGCAAAGGGAGAAAAACATACAGAAGAAACTGACAGAAAAAGCACAAACACATAAATCAATGACAACAATTTCATGGGCTTGTTCTCTTTCTTTCCTGAAAAACTTTTTTGATGTTCCTCAGGTATTTGTGCAATATCCTTGTGGATCAACAGCTGAGAAAAATGGATTTACAGAATATGAATCCCTTTAAAGCAACAGTCTATCTATGATACATGAGGAGAGGGGTAATTTCATGCAAATATAATATTCAATATCACAGTTAACCGCAAAATCAAAAGACGAAAATAATATATTGCATTTCACATAAAATAATATTATATAGCCTATTGACAATTAACCACATTTTCCCCTCAAATTTTCATTATTGGAATTTGTCTGAGCATACTGAAGTATATTGTAACTCCCATTATTCTCAATAGATTTATGGTGAAATATAATAATAAATAATAATTTATTTATGATAAATACATTTTTATATCATATGCTATTGTCACTATTTTGCATACAGTAATGAGAAAAATATTCTCAGAATTTGAGAATAATAGGTGGAAAGTTTCTTAATTGTCCAACAAACTAATAAACGCCACTGGTCTTAAAGGCACAATATGTTAAAATTAGGGCCAGGACTTTAATTTTAACCACACTAATTTTTGCAGCGCGAAACGTTTTTCAATTAATGAGTTTTGACGGACCAATTATACTGGAACACCAACTAGCTTTCACGAGTCACGACAACAACAAACCATAGTGAACATGAATGAAGAAGCTGATGAGACCGCTTTGCTTGGCCCCGTGGATGGGAAATTTTATTTTTAAAAACGAAAGGATGGAAGCGCAAGAGCATGGTTGTGTGCAAGCTATACAACAAGGAATTTGCGTATCACCGCAGCCCAAGCCTCAAATATCACAAATATGCTATTGCTACACTTAATGGCAAACATTGCACTGGTCTGCTGGACTGAAATAAATAAACAATATTTTGTTGATTAAGCTTAAGTATTCAGTCATTATTCAATGGTATAATAAAAATTCATGTGAAAATTACTTCTCACTGTTCTCAGGTCAAATATTTATATGCAATTAAAATGTGATTAATTTCGATTTATTAATTACAAAGCCTCTAATTAATTAGATTTTTTTTTTTTATCGAGTCCCGGCCCTAGTTAAAGGTCCCATTCTTCACAATTCCATCTTTCAAACTTTAGTTAGTGTGAAATGTTGCTGTTAGAGCATAAATAATACCTGTAAAATTATAAAGCTCAAAGTTCAATGTCAAGCGAGATATTTTATTTAACAGAAGTTCCCTTTCTAAGCCTACAGCGAACAGCCGGTTTGGACTACAGCAGGAAGTGCAGGGATGTAATGACGTCACTAGAACCGTTTGCTGACTAACCCTCCGCCCACAAGTACACGCAAAATAGGGGCCATGGTCTTGTTGCTCTCCCACGTGGAGAAGAGTGAACATTCAGCGCTTGCATCTCCCCGTTATGGTAAGAGGCGGGACCTTTCCGGGCAAAGTGCATTAAGCTGCTGTCCAATCACAACACGGGAAGCGCTGGCCCAATCAGAACTCATACGTATTTCTGAAGGAGGGACTTCATAGAACAAGGAAATCATCAGGCCGTTTTTAGGACAGCTACAGATAAGTAAATTTTGTGAAAAATACTGTGTTTTTTTACACACGAAACATGGACTCATGTTATATTGCACACTGTAAACATAATCAAAGCTTCGAAAACACGCAAAGAATGGGGCCTTTAAAATAAACATCCAAAAAACACTAGAACAGTGTTATATATTCTGTTGACTTGTGTACTTACAAATTAGCAATTTTAACCAGAAATAAGCAATTTTAACCAGGACACGGATGTCCGTGCGTCACCTATCAATGACATCATACCCACGTTACCTTGAAAGTCGCTTTAATATAGGCTATTATGTATTTTATTAGACAGGTGAGCAACTGTTTGGAGACATTCATCGACAGAAAACTCATTGTTATATAGCTCAACACAGTTAGCCTTATTGTTAGCCACAAGTACCATGTTAGTAACATATGTTACCATGTCTAATATTGATCTAGCTTACTGCAGTGTCCAGCAAGTGTCTTATACACTGAAAAAAATGATTCATTGGACCAACCTAAAAAAATTACTGTAATTTGTTACAGCTAAATTTATTAGTTTTTCCTCAAGCTATATTTTTAATTTGGTTGAAACTTAACAATTTAATTTAATATTAATCAAAATAGTTCTTCTGCCCAAGATAAAAAAATTACATTCACACAAAGTAAAAATATTGTTTATTATAGAGGCCATGAATCATTTTTCTTACTTTGGTACAACTTAAATTTGTATTTTGGAAAAACTTGCTTTTTATTATAATAACAAAGTATAATTTTTAGTTTGGTCTAAACCAAATAAAATGCTGTAATTTTGTTACAAGCATTTTTTTTAAATTAGCTCAAATTAAATTTCTGATTCTGTACAAACTATATTTTTGAATAATACCTTAATCATATTTTCTTTAGCCACAAGAAAACATTTTACTATAATATTTATTTTTGCTTTGTTACAACTTAACTTTTACCATGAAAAAAGCTAAACTTGCTTTAATATAAAAGAAACATTTACATTTAAAATAAAACAAAAACATTGTCAGTACATAGTTGACTTACTGTAAATAAAGACAGGAATATTCTCTCAAAAGACCCAAATGTTTATTGTGATAGTTTTTTTATAAGATACATCACTGTTGTCAAATTGTGCTGCCAGTGAGGCAAGCCAGTATGCATTTTACACATCAACACTTGGGGAATAAAGTAAATGGTCTTTTTCAGACCTTTTTTTAAACCTTATGTAAACTTCCACTAAATGCAACCACGCTAATGCAAAACTGTTTCGTACACCTCTCCTTTAAAACTCTCCGTTAGTTATGTCAATAACTCCTCACCCTAATGTCGCTCCACACCCGTAAGACCTCTGTTCATCTTCACACAGTTTAAGATATTTTATATTTAGTCAGAGAGCTTTCTGTCTCTTCATTGAAAATGTATGCACAGTATACTGTCCCTTTCCAGAAGGACCAGAAAGGTAATAAAAACATCATCAAAGTAGTTAGTAAGAATCTCTTGAAGCATCAAAAATACATTTTGGTCCCAAAATAACAAAAACTACGATTTTATTCAGCATTATCAATGGCGTCTAGACATTGCTGAATAAAGTCATAGTTTTTGTTATTTTGGGACCAAAATGCACTTTCAATGCTTCAAGAGATTCTAACTAACCAACAGATTTCACATATGGACTACTTTGATTATGTTGTTATTACCTTTCTGGTCCTTCTGGAAAGGGACAGTATACCACATATACATGTTCAATGGAGGAACAGAAAGTTCTTGGACTAAATATAAAATATCAAACTTTTTCTGAAGATAAACAGAGGTCTTATGGGTGTGGAACGACATTAGACAGAGTCATTAATGACATAATTTTCATTTTTGGGTGAACTAACCCTTTAAGACTTGGTGCACGTGTTATGAGCTCCTACAACTTTTGACCTCCTAACTGAACTCCTTTCCACAAATTGTCATAGTGTCAATCATAGTGCAAACAATAAGTACAACCGTAATCAAAGTACTCAATATTCAAAGTGCAAATAGAGATAAAAAATTTCTTCAAGCATGATACAGAGCTAAGAGATGCATCTTAACTACATCTGATTGAGCAGACACTATATCATCACAGACAGTGAGAGTGATTACTTGGCTACAATCATGAGTTATTGGGATGACCTTGATAGTTGCCAAATCCTCAAGTTCCACAGTAGATGTCAAGTTCACTAGCGCATCTCCAAAGTCTCTGTCTTGGTATTGCAGTCCTAAATTGCCATTCAACCCTCACACTTTCCGGACTTCATCCATAAGATACTCCATTGACTCTGGAATGCCATGAGGGAGAATTAGCTTCCTGGTGTCATTGGGATTCAGAATAACCCGCGACTTGGCTGGCCTTTTGACTGCCAGGTCTGCCCATCCAAAAGGATCTTGTTAAAACAAGAAAAGAAACAATAGTATTAGCTGTAGTACAAAATTGGGCATAGCATCTTACATTAAATTCATATTAACAAATTAATTGAAACAAAATCAACCTGTAAAACAAAGGAAAAGTTGAAATGTCACAATTTAGTTAGTTGTTGTTGGGGCAGTTAAAGCACTATCCAAAATAATCACTAGACTGTCATTATTAATTAGACCTTAGACATACTGGTGATATTGTACTATACTGCATTATGCTGACAGGTGAAACAATGGAATATGAATTCTTAAATCAGAACACATTTTCTATTCCAATGCATTTCATTAATGCAAAACGCAGCACGAGTCAGTTCATTCATCACAAGAGCAAAGAGCTATTCATCATAAGTGCCCGTCATTCACACAGAACATGCAGGAGTACTATTTTAATAGTATTTTGCAGCTTAATATTCACATACACAGTAACGATAGGAAGTGACTGAACGCAGCGGGTCACTTTACCGCATATACTCGAATCGGTACCACAGAAATGCTGGTATCGTAACATGTTTTAAATTTCAGTACCAAATTGGGACTAAAGTACAGGTACGTGTGACATCCCTGTGCTTAACTTTCATAGGAATGAATTTGAAAAGTTGAAACACTCACGAGTCACTTTGCTCCGTCCGCACCACTCCGTTATGAATACCCGAGCCGAGTGCTCTGAGTGCGATCGATCCCATCCCCCATGCACGGAGATATCAAAACGGAGTGCCGTGGGGCAGGGCGCGCTCGGGCGGGAGTTTTTATTCAAAATCTAAAGTTCATTTAAATGTAGAATACCTAATAGAATAATCATTTTCCGGAGTTATTACACATGGGCTCAATCGAACATTAGCTAATTCGGACATTGGCCTTTTCATATATTGTTCCTGCAGGCTGCAAGGTGCTTAAATTAACTTAACGTTAGTTGACGGTTGCAGTGCATGTGAGAAAAGAGGCATAACTTAACGTTAATTTATTCAAGCACTTTGACTAACTTTGTTAGAGACAAACAAGCCTCATCACAATACACCATCATCAAATTAACATTACATCACAGTGAAATAATAAAAAGTTAACTTTGAATTTGTCAAACAGAGGCTTGGCTATAGCTTTAGCTAACACCTGCACAAACACAGTTGTATGTAAAGTAATAGCCCAGTCGTCCATCCTGCCACTAACCATAAATATGAATGAAAAACACTTATTCACGTAAAAAAATAATACAATATCGAATGCTTACCGAGTCTAGGAGATTTCCTGGGCCACAGAACGGAGTCTTGATGTCTTCGAAGCGAAGAGAGCAATGGCGGATTGAAAAACTCTGGCTGGCCGAGCAAGGAGTTCGTTGATGTGACGTCATGGGGTCACGTGACATTAAAAACTCTGGTTTGAGTTAAAAATGCTATTTAACTCAAACTGTTGCTTTTAATTTTGTCTAGGGTGTTCGTTATTTGCTTTAAGGAAACCTGAACAAAACAGGTTTAAACCAGAAATCATGATTTTCACTTAGTCCAATGTAAAAATGTACTTTAAATAAATGACACAGTAGTTTCACTTTTTTCAGTGTAGTAGCTGCTGAACGAACACACAGAGTAATATTATAACATAACTTTTAACACATTAAAATATATCTAATATGATTTTTTTTTTAAAAAGAAAAAGAAAACGCTGTGTTAACCCACATACACATGACCAGAAAAGGCAGAAGCGTCGACTGTTAGATAATAAAAGCTTTGCGAAATCAAGGCGTCAATAAGCTGTGCACCTTTGTTTTGAATAATAAGCTGCGAAAAATTATATATTGTGCCTTTAAATATACTTATTTCTTATATCTTTTTATTTCTTGTGGTGTTTGCATTATAAGAGAATCTTTGTGGTTTTAATTACAAAATGCAAATTACAGTTATAACTCAGACACATTTTTTTGTGCTCTAGAAGTTCTTACTTACCAGCATCCTGTTCTTCCCATTTTTGGACAGAACAATAGTCAGTATCCCAATAATGACACCCTAGATAAATATAACAGTGCAATATTATAATTTCTTCTCAGCCCCCAAAATATTTGAATGCAAATATTTAGAAAATACACACAGTAAAAACAATGTCAAATTTATTTTAAAATGAAAAATCATTAGATTACAACAGAAAGTATTTGGACACTTATAAGTTGTCAAACATTAATGGAACATGATGAACTGCGCCTGTGGTTATTTTACTAGTTAAATATGTAAGCAAATGGCTTGTCTTGCAGTATGCAAAAGACAGGATAAAATATTCCTCTGGTTGATACGATCAAATTGCCTATTTTACAACATTGTCGTGCCTCACCAGCAGGCCCGCTGACAGGGCTATGACATTAGAGATGGCACTTTCCATGGCCTGTCCCCGATGCAGGCTGAAGTGTCTCAGCACCACACCATGAACCAGAGCGGCCAGCAGGAAGTTAACATGCCCTACTAACACCATACTAAGGCCCATCTTCATCAGCCCCTTCTGCTCCTCCAGACTGCCACAACACACCCCTGAGAAGAGAGAGAGAGAGAGAGAGAGAGAGAGAGAGAGAGAGAGAGAGAGAGAGAGAGAGAGAGAGAGAGAGAGAGAGAGCGCTGATGGGATACCAAATGGAGCCAAAAGCTCTGTCCTGACTTTACTGTCATTCAGTGAATTTACAGCCTCCAGTACCTTCCTCTCAACTACATAAACACTAAAATTAAGACTCGGAGAGGAGGCAAGGGTCGTATTTTCACATGGCTGTGCTGACAAGCGTTACAGATATTCTGCTGCTGTGCTCTGGAAATGACTGTGAAAGCTAAAAGAAGGATTAGAAGTGGAGCAGAGGAGTGTGGGTGGACATTATTTCACAACACAAAGGCTTCACTGATCCACTGTGGACAGAGTTTGGGCTGCCGCAAGAGAGATGTCACCTCAGTTAATAATTACACACTTTGTACACTCGGCACAGCAAACTCGTTAGACTTCTGGGAAAATAAAAAAATTTGTGACAGCGCTGATGGGGAAACGCTACAAGATCATACATTTACAATTTAATTTTCTCATTAAGAAGTCCTGCAGACTGGCATTTGCTTGGTACAACAATAAACATAACTTCTATAAAACATGAGATTTATGAAGACATGTTTTTTGGAGACAAATGCATGAGAACGAATATGAATGTCTTTTTTAAGAATTACAAACAGAGCAAAAATCGCTTGTCAACTTCAACACCGATTCAAAATCATTTATGAATATTTATTTTTGGTTGTCTCAGTAACTTACCTGAATTACCCATTAAACAAAATCTAGTTTAAGTCCTCGGTTAGGTCATGGTACTTCTGTATATATTCCAGGAGAGAGGAGCTATAATGTCCTGTCTGCCCTGTCCCAATCACACACGTGTCTGTGAAGGAATGTGCCCCGGATATTCCCTTACAGGCTGGCAAGTTTAATAATTTGTTAAATGGGCCATTTTCCTGTTTTGATATTCTGACAGATATCCCAGCAACTGAATTCAGTGTTTGTGTCTTTGCAATGTACAATTGTACAGGATAATAAATTATGTAGATTCTCTCCACAAGAGGGACACAAACACAAAGAGGAAGAGAACTGCATTTATACTGACAGCTCTGCAAGTAAAAAAAAAAAATCTGTTGGAGAACATGTTTGAACAGCCTACATTAGGCTACAGACTAGGGAAGAGTGGGGCTCAACCTAAAACTTTTTGACTGTCTCATTTAGTGTAAATTCATTTGGGGTTCAGAGTATATTTTTCCCCCATATTATTTTCACATGTAGTACAATTATGTGGTTTTGTTTCATTAATACAGTGTATTCTTTTTTTCTTCTTCTTTTTTTTTTTTGATTTACCCAGAAAAAGTGGAAGTGAAATGTGACAACATGCCCCATATGGGGTATATAGGCTACATCATAACATGTGAGGGGCACATTGCAGTTTACAATATGACAGCTTAAAATGCTATCTGATAATATAAATAATTCTCAAGACAAACTAAAATATTTTGTCAGTAAAATAATGCCATTTTTGAGTTTGACAACAAACACATTGTTTGGACTATACAGTCCAAAACATAATAATAATTTGATTTAATAAGATTTAACAATATGCATTAGAACTAGCCTATCTCAATGTTAGAGATATAAGATTACAATATCTGATTTGTCTCGCTTTAAATAAACACACTTTATCATCACAACAATAGCCTACAACTGAAGCGTATACGAGTGCAAAAGTGCCACTTTTTGGGAACAGCTGAGCTGAGGGTGAACAAAGCCAAAGCATGATATGGCATGGAATTGCACGAATATACTGAACTGGTCGCTAATATAGCCCACCTAATGGAGGTATGAGTTTAAATAAGTTCAAATTTTATTTTGAATGCGGGGCATGTGGAAGTTATGGCGTAATCATACGATGCAGGCAAACTAGCGGAAGAGTAGCTCATCCATGAAAACAGGCTGAGGAGCAGATGAGCCCATCACAGATCGTTCCGTTCTGTCCAGTCAGTGTCGTAGAGTGTACTAGCGCCCTCTCTGTGTTAGTGGCGGTACTTCGGCTCTCTCGTCACATGTTATCGCACGCGAGCAAATACAAATGTATTAAATGTATCAGATCAGAATATCTAAAAATATTTGTGTCTAAAATAAAACTTTTAAGAGTAATACAATTCCTCTTATTTTTGGTTATTTAATATTTTAATGGTTCATCATGTGCCTATTTAAAATCTGCTATTGATTGATATTCATACACTCAAAAAAGGTTAAATCGGGTTCTATGGTCTATATCAGTCTTGCCTTGCCGTAAATGATAGCAATACCTTCATGTTTAACAGGTTATTTAATAAATTAATTTAATTAAAAGTAAAATCCTATGATTCCATGATGAGGGAACCTAATAGGTATATCTGACAGAACTAGTTGTCTAGCTTTTTCACTTTGTAGGTTTTTTTTTTTACAATGTCGGTATATGTAGCCTAAATGAGCAATGTTTACTCATTCTCTGTGTTAACTGGAGTCCTGGACCAAGAAATTTGCAGTCCTTTGACAGCTCAGTGCAGGGCTTTTGTAAAAACTGCATCCTTTTTTTCTTTTTTTTATCCCTGCCACTCAGAATTGATGGTGGAATAGGTGTGCTTGTTTGTCTTGAAGCGGCGCTGCGCTGACCGATCAGTGTATGACATCACAGTACCGCGAGATCCATTCGAAACCATATGGAGCCGTCTGCTCCTCAAACTCCGGCGAATATTTAAGTTTATCTTGATCGTTATATCTTTGTAAGTACAGTCTATACACTGTATAAAATATTTAGAAAAAAAGTTGGTTGCCTTAAAATTTTGAGTTCATTGAAATTAAAATTTTGAGTTAATACAATGAACATTTTTTGAGATTTGACAAACTTTATTAAAAAATTATTTAACGATTTTGTAAGCATATTGGGTAATTGTGTGTTTTATTTCTGATGAAGCAGTAAAACATGCCAAATAATGATTTATCAATTTTTTTTATGTGGTTCAGATACAATAATATTTTGAGTTTCTATTTATTAAACAAATTTCCTTCATTGTATCAACTCACATTTTTAATTTCAATAAACTCAAAATTTTAAGGCAACCAGGTTACTTACTTTTTTAAGTTAAACCAACAAAAAACAACCAAATTTTTTACACTGTAGAAAAAAACCCCGAACCGGAATGGTGTTTGCAACACGGAGCTATTACAATTAATGCCC
The DNA here is from genome assembly GCF_024679245.1 of Pseudorasbora parva. Lineage (NCBI taxonomy): Eukaryota > Metazoa > Chordata > Actinopteri > Cypriniformes > Gobionidae > Pseudorasbora > Pseudorasbora parva. The sequence goes on from NC_090190.1 coordinate 12,103,997, forward strand.
AGAGCCCCAACTCAGCTAAAATGGCAGCTATGGGGGCATAAACTTAAATGGTGTCTTTGTGCCCCTTAACAGACAAAATGCAATTAAAATGTCTGTTCCACATGAACAGGTTCCTTACATGACAACGAGATGCATTTAGCCACGTGCTGAAGTCCCATGGGAAAAAAGGCAAATAGTACAGTTGGGAAGAGGGTTGTGTGTCTGAAGAGTAATCTCATTGCTCTGCTCATCGGCTCATCAGTTCTCAGTATAGAACGTGTCGGAAAGAAACGGTTTTCGATTTTGTACTGCTGATCCGAAAACCGCTGTACGTTCAGTTGCACGCACATGCTCAGTATCAGCAGCTCATGAGTTCATCGGTTCTCTCAGCAAAACATGTCTAAGTTCAGTGAACAGTTGGAGTTACAACATATAATTCAAGACATTAGTTTATTTCTAGTCGGAGGGACTGTCACTCATGTCAGAAAGTGAGTCACTGAAGTAACTTGTGGGATCAGCGCTGATTTGAGAAGCAAACCGTTTAGAACGATTGCAGTAGGCCTACTTTGATGTCATGCACCTATCTGTGCAGCGCAACTTCAAGTTGAACACACATATTATGTTACGTTCACAGCATGTATAATGACCATAAATAAAACACTGCACTACATGCTTTACTTTGATACTTTAATGTCATAGAACTGTTGTTTGCGCAGCGGCTTCACAGAGCATTATGAATGTTTACGTTTTCCTATATTTGCCAAAAGGTAAGACAGCACATTTTTTTGTGTGTTTTCTTATGTCAGGTTTGGAGAAAAAAAAGATCATGTATTACTTAATCTTCACAATTTAATTTAACATGTGTGTGTGTGTGTGTGTGTGTGTGTGTGTGTGTGTGTGTGTGTGTGTGTGTGTGTGTGTGTGTGTGTGTGTGTGTGTGTGTGTGTGTGTGTGTGTGTGTGTGTGTGTGTGTGTGTGTGTGTGTGTGCATTTATATGCATGGAAACGCAAGCCTATACTAGAAGGAAATACGTCATCGTATTTACTTCCACGTTGCAAAATAAGGTGAAGAGGTAGCCAAGTTTTATTGAAAGTCCATTTAGCAAGCAGTGACCCCCTTTAAGAGCGTGGGTTTTCAGTACAGTCTACAATGCGCTATTTAACTTGTCACATCAGAAACTGTAGGCGTGTAAATCTGTTTTGACTGATCTAGAATTTTTCTTCTGGTAGCCATGGGCTGTTTTCTATTTTATGTATGGACAAAAAAAAGAAAAGAAATGATGAATGCTGGATTGAAATCTATATAAAGAGTAAAAGGTGTTTTATTTAAATTATCCTTGTTATTTGTGATATCCTTTTGGTATTCATTTCTGATACATGACACTGTATTACAAGTTTTGTTTTAAAATGAGTGACTCAGTATCCTACAGATTATCAGGAACATGGGTTCAGCTTTGATTCATGAACAATAAGTATTTGTTTCAAACAAAACATATTAATTTGAAGAAGGGAGGAAGTCCGGTTCACAAGATAGCCAGCAGCACTGATATTGTCAGAGGGAGGATGGTCAGCAGACTACTCTGTCTCCTATAGATATTATCTTGATTTCTTTGCAGGCTAGAGTTGGTAGATGGATCATCCGTTTACATCTGTGTGAGCTGGCACTCAAATCAGCCTTTCATAATGAGATACTCAGGGGCATCAGGAATACAATTAAGATGTGTTTTTCTATAGGCTGTGTCTCCTGAGGGGCAAGGCTTTTCATTAAGACGCTGAAAATTATTATAACTATATATAACTAAAGGTGAACTGAACTTGCAGTAAAGTTCATGACCTTATTGAAGACCATATCCTATTGTTGAATGACATTATGAATGACAAGTCTATTTAAACTTGTTGTATAATTTCTGTAATGCAGTCCTTTTGAACTATGAAGAAAAAAAAAAAAAAAAAAAAAAAAAAAAAAATATATATATATATATATATATATATATATATATATATATATATATATATATATATAATATATATATATAATATAAACATAAATATATATAATGGTCTATTTACAGTTTAACCCTAGAATACAAAAAGGGAATACAATGCTGTGATTTTTAAAAAAATATTCATCAAAATCAACCCTTATTTAACATCCCTTTCTTGTTTCTGACCCTCATCAATGTCATTTTCATTTTTTGTGGTTATAGGATGGGGGAACAATTATCACTAGAGTGCATAAAACGGGTCTAATTGACCAGTATTAATTTGCTATGGAATTTTGAGTCAATTGAATATTTGAATATATTTTTGTCAATAACTTTTTTTGTTGTTGTAACTTTATGAATTACATAAAAATCTGTTGACTTTTTTGCACCATCCCTGTGTTTTAATATATCTCCCTACCATATAGCAGTGAGTTTACCATATGAGTTAGTTTGTTTAGCAAAAGTGCATTTTAAATAAATAAATGTAATATATTGTGATATAAGGAAAGAGGACACATTAACATGTTTGATACATTTAAACAATTTCGTATCATCAATTATTTAATTAATAGAACACCTATTTTTATCTTCCGTATTTTTTTTTTTTTTTTTTTTTTAAAGAAAACCATTAATTCCAATATGGGTCATTTTGACCCCCTTTATGCATTCTAGGGTTATAAACGTATTTCCATAAGAGTAGATTAAAATGTTATGTTCGAGTATAGGCATTTATTCATTACACAGTGTTAGTTAGCTAATGCTTTAATGTTAACAAATGTGACTTTTTTTATTTAAAAAAATATTTTATTAGGCCTATAAAAAAGGACATTGTATATTAAAATATGGCTGATCAGTAATTGTGTTATTAATTGTGGTAATTCAGTATTTTAGTAATTGTGTGAATTTTGTTTTTTATTTAGGCTAATTTTATTGTTTGTTTGTTTTATTGTTATTATTTAGTCTATGACATGTTGATTAATGTTTTTGTTTTTCAGTCTTCTCGAACACGCTTCAAATTGGTTGTGCTGATGAAGGACTAGTCACCTTGCACATTGCAATAACTAAATGATATAGGGTTAATATAAATAAAAACAGATTTATTTGTGATCAGTAGTGTTGACAGTGTTTAAACAGTTTGTGCAAAAGAGGAAAGCATAAATCCATACAGAATAGCAGTCCTGCGAAATATGAAAACCGTTAACAAACTTGACAAAAAGTAAGCACACATTTTATATTTCATATCCACTCCCAATTATTTGCGCATAAGGACTTGCAAAATCTTTTCACATGTCATTAAAGATAGTAAACGCATGGGAGCTTTTTCTGGCATCCACTTCCTGCATCCACATGGGACTGTCGCTGCGGGTGAGAGGTCAATTGTTGACTTCCATATATCCAGTAATATTATGCTGCGGCATCCCAGGACAATGTGACCCTCCTCGGATCACCTTCATTAGCTAGTTGAAGCGCTTGAGTGCAAGTGAGCGCACGGGAGGGCCAGGATTACACCCAGGGTGTGCACCGACCGCTCTCCAGCTGCACCATCTCCAACTCCGGCAGCAGTTTGACGGTAGCGCGGGGAGGTAAGGCGGAAAACTGCATGTTGGGCATATAGCTTTTCATGCTAGCGGCATTACAGTTACTTTAGCGCTCTGTGCATCAAAGCTGTGCTACTGTGAAGGCATCTCAATACCGCACTCATAACAAGTGATATTGCGAGACGCGAATCCGTTACAAAAACTAAAGCAGCGAATGTTTTGTAGTAGTGCATGACTTTTACGCGTTCTCTGCCAGAAGTAAAAGCCGTGCCCAAGTCAGTGGGTTCAGCTGCAAGTGTGAAAACAAAGGCGAGGATAATTCATTCTTGTATGCAGTTGCACAGCAGCGCGTGCCCGCTGGGGCTAGCCAGTTAGCGCGAGCTTGACACAAAATAATAAAGTCATGATTACAGACGTGCATTGGCTGTTATTGAAGGTCGTTATTAAAGCAGACCACAGCCGAGTTGTTTGTATCGTTACTCTAGCGTGAATAACCGACACATGCTGACAGGCTGTTAGTAGTTATTGTGATGTTTTGACAGCCCCCCTTGTCCCCTGCGGGTGACTCCTCGACCATGCGACAGTGGTGCCTTCCTGCTGTGGCTCCACGCGCAGAACCGCTCCCAACGGGCCGATTATCACCTCAAATCTCAGGTAGGACAACAAATATGATGTGAAACAGTTTTTTTTATGAAGTTACTCTAGCTAGATTCGCATTACCCGAAGGAATGTCAGTGTTTGCATGGTAGTAAAAATAAAATTGAATTTAAAGTGCAAAGATAGACGGAGAGGGGAAATACAGAGATTGGCAGTATGTAAAATATAGAAGAATAACTAGATGTGTTGTGCCTTTTGGAATTCACCAATATTAAAAATAAATCCTGTCATTATTTATTCACCCTAGCTCATGTTGTTCCAAACCTGTATGATTATTTATGTGTAAGATAAAAGGTGACTTTGTAAAAAATAATCCTGCTCACTCTTTTTCATAATGAATATAAATGGGTACTGGGGCTGTCAGGCTCCAAACTAAAAAAAAAAAGTAGCATAAAAGTATAATTAAAGAGGTCTGCATGACTTTAATGGAAATCTTATGGAATAGTTTTGTGTTCAAGTTAATTTAACTCACATTTATTTGTGTAGTGCTTTTTACAATACAATATTGCGTCATAGGAACATACTAAACAGTAAGAAAAAAAAAATCCATATTTCGTACTATTTCTTGTTTTTTTGGATTGTTTGTTTTTTCCTGTGCAAAAATGACCACAAGCCCTTTCTCCATTCATATGCGCTCTGTTTGTTTGAGTATTCTAACCAGCCTGACACAGCAACACTGGCTCAACCAACGGCATGAGTTTAGAGGCGGGACATCTGAGTTGCTGACCAATGGCAGATTTCTTTCTGTTCTATAGTGCCCACCCACAGTTCAGCGGCTTTGGTTCCGAAAATATTTTTCTTAATTTGTTTCCGTAGGAATTAACAAAAAAAGTCTTAGTTTCAGATTTATAAGCCACGAACCAAACCAACCAGCTATGAGGTGATGAATCACAACATAACAAACTGTCTTTTTTGTCAAATTTTCAAATAATTTTTTTTGTAACTGTATAGACGGAATGCACGTGACGTCACCGTCAGCTGGAGCGACTGTGATTACGCCCCACTGAGTGGCAAAAAGACTGAGAGGCACCAATGGTTTACAGCGCGAATGCAGCGGAAACACACAAAACCAGGCCCGGCATCAGAAAGGGGGTAGGGGGAAGCTTGTCCACGGACCGCATGGACATCGCTGTTCCGGACTATAGATGGACTTGATAATAGAGTGTAATTTTCTCACTCAAACCAATGCCACCTGCTGCTGCTTCTGCTTTTAGAGTGAAAAACTGCCCATAACTAGCCTGACAAGCCAGACCCACATCAAGATGTTTGGTCTGGAAACTCACCATAGACAGGGCTCAATCCGAGGGGCGGGATAAACGGTTGTCTTTCAAACTCCCTCTGCACGCGATAGGATAGCGCTACACCAACCAGAGCAACGAAGGTGAAACAGAGCTTGTTGATAGATTAAACATTCACCATATCCGGTCGGCTAAACTCCGAACACATCTTCCCTTTTTAAGAATGACTTCAGTGCCGTTCTTTGTTCTTTTCTCAGAGAAAAGCTTAACTCCAAGTCTTCCAAAATCGCAGTCAAAGCTGATTCGAAAGACCGCCGCCGTTCGCCAGTTTCTGTGTTTACTAGAAGCACGCAAACGCAACTCGGCCATCGTCATTATGACCCCACCCACCGACTTTATACACGATGTGATTGGCCTGGCAAGAGTTAGGCGATTACAGCTCAGAAGGGTTTTGACAGTTGCTAGACGACACTCGCGGGCAGATTGGATTTGCTGCCGCTAGGGTGCGTCTAGATTTCTAGGCTAGCCCATAACTGCTTGTCTAGGATCTGTAATCCTCCATAAGAATTCGTAATAATTGCATATTATCAGCGAAAAGGAGCTAGCAAAAGATCCAGTGTGTATCTGTATTTGCACTCGTCAAATTATTACATTTCCGACGTGTTTTCGCCTCGGTGAGTAATGTAGCCAACCACAGACATGTTTGTGGACTTCTACAACGGAACTGGCCAATTACAGGTGTTGAATTTGGAATCACTCAGAGCTCAAGTGTTTGTCCAGGCGCTGAGTTCAGTTAACACGCGCGTCAATCCTCTGTAAGTGCAGACATTGTGAAAATAAGAGATTCATTGTATACCAACGTCACTACGGAACTTTGCGAGATTGCGTTTATTGAATGAGTGACAGGTTTTAGTGAATATAAAGTATATTACCACCACTACACGCTTCAAAACACTGACCCATCCATATACATGTGGATTCACTCGAAAAATGTGATGAATGACTGTTATAAACATTGATGTCAAAATCAGGCTCCTAAAAATGTTAGGAAATCATGTGTCCTGGTCTGATATCATTATCCATGGATCACTAAATCTTTGGTAAGTTGTTCGTTTGCTCTACTCGTGTTTTCCTCCAGCATTAACCCCAGTCACGCAGCAGCTCTTCTGCCACTCAGCCCCGTCTGAGGGGGCGTTACGGCGGGAAAGTGACGTTGATGCATTCCCTCTATACAGATTTAATACAGGTGACTGTGTACAGCTTTAATGAGGGAAATACAGTTCCATGAAGCATTGCAAACAGCATAAACAAAAAAAAAAGAATATTTGAATATTAAACTGTTGATTTAAAGATACTGATTGCATAAACAACATATTTTACATTAAAAATGCAAAATATACAAATATTTCAGTGGTTTGAGAGCATAGGGAAATTGACTACTACAGTTGTTATGCTTCATGGGAGTGGGAGGCGCTAAAGAGGTCCTTTTTTTTGGCGCAATTTGCTTGTCACAATTCTCTGATTGGTGGAGATTTCTCAGCAGAATCATGGATAATGTAGTTTTTCACTAGGTATTCTGCTGCACTAAGTAACATTTTTTTGAGTAAAATATCCAAAAACCTCTAGGCCAGTGTTATATATTTTGTTCAGTTGAGTACAATATCCCAAATATTTCAATTATTTGGAAATCGTGAGAAAATTGCTGTTTAACCAAGGAACCGCTGAGCGAACACACAAAGTAATGTCATGACATCATTTTAAACACACTCAAATGTACTCAAATGGCACCGGCATCTGTGGCATAATAAAAGTCCCACGGCTCACAAGGTGCGTTGCGTTCGTCTCTTATTAACAATCGCTCCATGAACATGATTTCTGCCTATCCTGTCCTATCCTGATTCTTTTCTACCAACTGTGAGGTGAAGACCACAGGTCCCAATATTCTGCACTCAAACTTGGCATCATAAAACTATACCTTTGTTTTAAATTGGCGCCCTCTAGCGGACGGAAAAGTTACATAGGGCACCTTTTAACTCGATTCTTCAACAACAACAAAAATCACTTTTAGGAAAATAGTTCATTTAAAGCGATCTGTTGTTTTCAACACAGTTATACACCATTGATTTAACAACCTTGTAGTTCACAGTAATTCCATCAAGTTGTCATAAGAAATTAATAAAAAAATTATTTGCTTTTTTAGTTGTTGTGGTGACAATAGCGATTCAGAAACTACACATCTCTTAATTTGAGTGAAGTTTAATATAAATATCAAAACAACATAATTTTTTTTCAATTTTTTTGTCATTTCTTCTCCCGCAGATGTCAGGATGGAGTGTTTTGATGTGGAGCCGCGCTATACCATTGAACAGATCGACCTGCTCCAGCGTTTAAGGTTGTCAGGAATGACCAAACCTCAAATCATTCAAGCCCTTGAGTCTTTAGAGAGGCTTGATCCAGACCACCGCACCCCATGCTGCAACAATCACTCGACCCCAGCCAGTGCCCCTACCTCCGCAGCCCCTGCTGCCCCCTCATCCTCGTCCTCCTCTTCCTCCTCTCTTACCTCAGCCACCACACAGACCCCGGTTATGGATGCCGCATTATCACCTAGCAACAGCTACGATGCCTCCCCTCCACCCCTGTACCCACCCAGTGGAGTTCAGAGGTCGTTTAGTTACGACTTGGCAGAAGAAGACTGGGATCTGGAGGAGAAGGTGGAAGAATACATGAGGTATCTTTTATGAGTGCAGTATATCAGCTGCTTCTGTGGGATTCTCTTCTCAGGTCTACTGAGAGGTAGAGATTAATATAACGGCTGATAATGACAGTGAACGTCCCTGAGCAACAATGTAATTTTCACGGAACAAGAGCCCTTTCTGAATCAGGTCAGGTGGACAGTTGGTTCAGATGGATACTTTTTGTAACCGCTTTGGATCTGCCACATATGTTCCCCATTTAAACATATATTATGCAAACCCCAATTGGACACACATTCTATAAAATCATTTAAAGCTGCTAACATTTTAAATGCCTAATTAAATTTAAAACGTAATGTTTTGACTCTGTCAATGTAATGCTTGTCTTTGTCTGGACTGTAGGAGGGACAGTAACCTTGTGAAAGAGGAGATAAAAGCTTTTCTCAATAACAGAAGGATCTCACAGGCAATTGTTGGACAAGTCACAGGTACTCTGAATGCTTTCAGTCTTGCAATGGGGAATTTTTTTTTAGGTAACATGCTTTTTTTAATCATGCAAAACTAAACTAACTAATGGGTAACAAAGTATTTTTTACATCTTCACTGTACATCATAAAGTATTCATTATTTCCTGTGCTGAACAGGAGAAATATATTAGTAATATTTTTATTTACTTGCACTTCAAGAATGTCAGACAGAGAAAATCTAGGACAACCAAAACTTAAAACTTCAATAACCAAAACGTTGATATGAAGGAAAAAATCAGCATGCACATGAAACGATAATATCTTGCTGCAGACATCACAGCGGATGTGACGCATTCATGACTGCTCAACAAACTCACTTAAGTCTGTGGACGCAAATGATTGCAAGTTCAATTTGGATTTTTGTCAATAAATTTAGTTAATACATTTCCCATTACTTTATATGGATACAGTGAAAGATCGACTCTGGATCTTATAAAATACACAGTACATGAGTACAAATGTGCTTTTACTGTCAATAATTCGTTGTAAAGTTTTTTAGTGGAAGTCAATATTACATCGATCACATCTAGGGCGGTGCAATATATCGAAAAATTAGCGAAATATTGCAAATATACATATCGCAATGGCATGCAATATTTGACTGATTTTAATAGGCTACTTTAACATTGTGAAAAGTGTACACTGTAAAAAAGTATGTTCAACAAGTTATGACAACATACTGTATGTTTTTACATTGTTTTAACTCATCAAACTAAGTTAAGAAATGTTAAACTTTTATACAAGATGTAACTCATTTTTTTAAAGTCAGTTTAACATAATCTAAGTTGAAAAAATTGAAAAAATGTTGCTTGTACTTAATTTCAGGATGCAACTTTTTTTAACAGTTTACGTTTAAGGTCGAAGCATATAGCAGAGAATAGACTGGGCGTATGACTGTTACTTATGTGACTTGCTTGACATTAAAACGAGTTTAAACATGCGCACAAGCCGCCTCTCTGAAAGCGTGGGGTCCCTTCAGTTCTGTTTCGTTCTTGTTACACACTCGAACTGTCAAATTCACACAGTTCTGTCAAAATGGCTGTCTTGATGTGTATTCATGTAAACACAGTCGGTTATGCTTTAACTGAATGCTATCAGTTGGGGTAAGAAGCTGAATGGGTGTCAATAGGATCCGTGCATTAGCTCTTAAAGTGACAGTCTGCTCATACCGTAAACCTGCTGCTGTCTGTCAAACAACAAGAGAAAAAGAGAAAATCGCTCTTGGCTGAATAAACTTTGTAGCTTTATTATGTATCAGTGTATATTTAATTAATGTGAAGACTACTGTTTTTAGTTCTTATTTTTAATAATTAAATTAAAATAAAAATAAATAATCATCCTCCCCTAGTTCAGGAGTCTTGTTTACCTGGATGTTCTTGTTAAGTTTTAGGTCAAGCAAAGAGTTTTTGGTATTTAAATATTTGCATTACATTTTTAGTTTGTTTACACCGATGTTAAAATGATGTTGTCAGATTTGTGACATAAATTTTTGCTAAAACTCTGCTGGTCACTTTCTGAGGTTTTAGTGATGCTTTCTTTTCCCAGAAAGAATGTGAAACACATAATCATTCTCAGTTTTTACTTAAACATATTTTTTTAAACTATAATTTAAATAGATTTTACACACTAATAGCAATATCGTATCGCATTATTTAACAAGATATTGCATATCACATTTTTCTTCAATATCGCACAGCCCTAATCACATCATGCAGAACTTTTATTTGATTTCATTTAAACAACATTACTGTAAAAATCACACCAATTGAATGCAGCAGTGTTATTTTAGTAGTATTTATATACTACTATTAACGTTTTTATTAGTATTTTGAATTAGCCTTTATTTTTTCGTTTTCAGTTTAGGTTGTTAAACATTTTTTATATGCTTTGTCATTTTTGGTAACACGTTGCAATAAAATTCCATTTGTTGATTTAGTTAACTACATTACTTAACATGACCTAACAATAAAAAACATTTTTTATTAATCTTATTTAATGTTAACTTTTGCTAATACATCATATCTGAAGTTGTATTTGTTAATATGTAATCGACCTGAGTTAACATGATAACATAAAGTAACAATGAACAGTTGTGTTTTATTAACTAACATTAAAATGGATTAATAAATACTATAGCAAATAAATAGTTCATAGTTAATTTTAGTTAAAGGCACAATATGTAATTTTCTAGAGGTTTCTTATTCTAAACAAAGGCCTGGCTTGATGACACCTTGAATTCCACTTCGTCTGCTCATGCTACTGTGGGGTAAAGCAGTGCTGTTTTATCATATAAGAAACATTGTACAGTGTGTTGAAATTATGCTACTCTCTACGTTTACTCTACACTTACTATTAGACACTTGTTGCAAAGTGACGATATTAGATATTAAGAATGGTTAAATAAAACTGGAAATCTAGAGTAACTCTGGTAAGATGTCATTGATAGGCGACGCATGGACATGGTCCGTATCCTGGTTAAAATCTGCTTATTTCTCTGGATTTAAACATTCTTGGAAACATTTGGAAGAACATAAGTGCACAAGTCAACAAAATATATAAAACCGTTCTAGTGGTTTTTGGATATTTTAATCCAAAAATCTTACATATTGTGCATATACATCAACTAACATTAACTTATTAAAGTGTCACCTTTCTTTAATATTACTATTTAGGTTTAATTTGGGTTTTTTTATTTTTCAGTTTTAGTGTGTTCATTTTTAATTGTTTTCAGCTAGTAATTTTAGTGCATAAATTTAAACTTATTTTAGTCAGTTGCCAAAACAACATCACTAATACTATTTTATTTCAACTTTATTTAAATTAACAAAAATATCTTTATAATAGTTTGCCATTAAGTTATTTTCACTGATCACTTTTCAGCCGAGAATATATGGTTTTATTCTGGTGTGTTATACTTTTCCTGTCATTTCTGTCACTGGTTTTCTTTTTTATGACTGTGTGATATTCTGCAGGTATCAGTCAAAGCTACATCTCCCAGTGGCTTCTGCAGCAGGGGTTGGAGATGAGCGACTCCAAACGCAGGGCATTCTATCGCTGGTACCTGCTGGAGCGCAACAGCCCAGGTGAGTTGTGGTTCCTCAGCAAGGAGAGGACTTGCCAAAAACAAAGGTGTTGGGCTGGCTTATGTTCTGTGTTATTTTATTTTGTTCTATTTTTTTGGTCTTCATTTGCCATTCTGCCATATCTTCCCCATATAGTTTGCATGATCCTTGAGGGCTTTACATTTGGAAATTGAGTGTTCAATCATGGAAAGTAGGGACACAAGTCGGTTCTGGGGCATTTTGAGTTATTCACATTCTGAAAGTGTAGTCTCCAAGCTTTCCAACGATGTGTAACACATGGAAATCTGATAATATTTGGAGAAGTTGTGGCCATTTGAATGTAGGCCTTTAGAAAAGTGTAAACGAGAGAAAACAGCCTCTAAAGATTGTGCAATTCTTACCTTTATCACCTGCTGGGAGTGACAATAAGGCTCATTTAAATCTCATTTAGATAAGCCATACCGCCTGTAAAGCTCCCTTCATAAAGCTGCATGGTTGCTAGTAACGACAGAAGCAACGGTAAAAATCGGACTGCATACTATTAATAATAAAGGATAACCGATGCTAACATTACCATCTAAAAGCCCATTATAGTAATGTTTTTTTTGGCAAGTGATACAGTGCTAACTATTACAATTAAAACGACAGTTAATAACGACAGGTAGGTATGGGAAGGTCTAAACATGCAGAGAACATGTACGTGTTCTTAGAATGAACACAAAATGACAAACTTTGGTGTTTATGGAAACTTACCCCATAAGAAGCAAAAAAGTATTCTTGCATATCTCGTTGCCTCCAATGAAATAAGTTGTTCGGACACACTTTCTGTTTGCCGGGGTCTTCTTTGTAGATGTTCTGTGCATTTTTGTTATTGCCCCGCCCTCCAAGGGATACGTGGCTAATTATTTTTGCAGCGCTTTAGAGACTATGGAAGTGGCATAATAGGACTGAATAATATCCCTAATCTATAACTTAGTGAAGAGGAAAAATTTCAGACAGGCGTCAGATGAGTTGGACCGTAAGATATCAGCAGCTATATCAATAGTAACATTTAATGGGGATAAAGACAGAGAAATTGGTCAAATCCGTAACTGTGGCTATAGTGTAGGGGTAAGGCGCACGTCCTCAAGTTTTTACACAAATCGTTCAGAGGTTCGAATCTGCCTTTTGCCAGTATGGAAAAAAACCCTGCTTCTTTTTCATTTTGCTCGAAAGTAGAGCTGCCGACTTGTGTCCCTTGTTCCCGTGACAGGTCACATATTGCAAGGACATGTCATGTCTCCGTACAGAATTGAAATTCAATCAACTGGTGTCATTTCCCATCAGTTATGAGCTTAGGTTAATGCTGTTCTTGGCACATCCAAGAAGTGGAGGTTGTTGCAGTCAGAAATGAGCTTTAAAGCCTTTTAGGCTGTAACACCGCCAACACTCGCATTATCTCGTATTTATAATATAGAGAATGTGTTGATACTTGAAGGAGCTAATTAAGTAATGTGGAGCCTCCCAGGACCACTTCTGCCCTTCATCTCCCAGGTTAGACCCTCTACCGTAGTCCTGATCTCTCAGTCCTGATCCTGGGTTTGTCAAATGCTGGTTTTCATGTCCTATTTGCAATGAAGTGCAATTAACACCTGACCCTACTAACAGAGCCCCGAGCATGACGCTTTTACCTTCTCTACAGCGCTAGAGAATTGAGCATGGCTCCAAGAACCTAATCACTTTGAATGTCTATTAACACTGCTGTCTACAAGGATTTTCATTGAACACTGTGTTAATATTTGTTAACGGTCGTCACCATGAATTGCAAGTTTTCGGCTTCTCGAAAGGGACCTTAGTTAACACAGTTTTCTGATTGCCCAAATGGGTTAAAGGAATCAGATGGAGTGAAAACCAGCATGCTCAGGTTCCCAGGAGCAGGACTGACACTCCCTGGAATAGGCAGAGAGAACTGCTGATGCACCTCCTCCCCTGGTACTCTGCTCACCAAGCCCAGTCAGGTAACGTCCATGCAGCAGGGAAACACAGCTTAAGTGTGCTTCAATGCAAATGGTTTAGGAATGAAGAGTCTTAAGTCACCCTTTTACTATCTCCAACAAACAATACACCAGAAGTCCTTTATTTCCCATGGAGAGTAGATCAAGTGCACATGTGCAATTTATGGATCCAATTTGAGCTTCGAATGCGTGGAAATATTTGAACTCTTTGTGGCTAGACCGATATGTGGGTGAGAGTTGAAGTACCTATATTTTTGCAGTAAAATATTATTTTTAAACTATATATATATATATATATATATATATATATATATATATAATATAATATATTAATGATTACATAGTGATTATTATTTAGTTGATTTTTTGTTAGCATAAATGAGATACTATTATAGTTTTATTTAAATTTTGAATTATTATTATTATTTTTTAATATATTTCCTAATATATTAGTCATTTTGTTGTATGTTTTTGGATTTTTTTTTTTTTTAATCGTATATATAGTTTTTATTTATTTTTATCTCAGTTTTAGTTATTTTAGTAAACCATTTTAGTAAACTAAATTAAAATAAGAAATCTTGCCTTGGCAACTAGCTGAATTAACATACTGGTAAGTTTTTGAATATTTTATTCATTTTTTGTTTTTTGTTTTCAAGTAATACATATTTTTACGGTTTTAGTTTATAATAATAACCCTGCTATGCTTTTTCTTTGAGACGTAATGACAGTTATTTATGTTGTTTGGAAATAATCAAACACTTTTATTCTTCACAAACAATATGCAAGTTCTGTGTGAATGACAATAAATGCGACAATTGTGGAAAGATGGCTTTAACATCTTTTTAGAATGGCCCTTAAAGGTATAGTTCATCAAAAATAACACCTTCCCGTCATTTTAAACGCTTATGATATTCTTTCTTGCATGGAACACCAACTGAGAAATTTAGCAAAATTGAACACAATAAAAATGGATGGTGACCAGGGACAGCTATTGTCACAATTCACTTTTATTGTATGAAAAGAGCAGCATGGATATGCTCTTCTTTAAGTATGTCATGTTGTGTTCTATGAAAGGAAGACAGTCATGCTGTACAACTTTAGGGTGAGTAAATAACAGAATGTTTTTTTCTGGTGAACCATCCCTTTAATTTGTGTTTAGCTATGTGCAGTGAATTCATATTTTACTGTTATTTTGGTTTGTGTGGTATAATTTTCACAACAGGCGCCACATTGTCCATGCGTTCACTGGTTAAAGAGGAGCCCGACTGGAGGTTGGCTGGAAGCCCCGCAGACAGAGCAGCGGTTGGGCCTTTTAGACTGCGTAGAGGAAGTCGCTTCACCTGGAGAAAGGAGTGCCAGTCAATCATGGAGAGGTAAATTACAGAACATTGTTGTCTTTGTATAAAATAACACAAAAAATACTGCGCTATTGACTTTAAACCAAGTTTTTGTTGATCATTTCCAGATGCCTGAAACTATAGAAACTTGCTAATAATGCGTCTGAACACACCTAGTTTTAAGACCAGCACGCCCATGGGCGAATACATGGGTGCGAGTGCATTTGCTCTTTAAACAATGTGGTGCTGGACGTAAAAATGATAATTAAGGCTGAAACTAGCAAAAAACACCTCGTATGATAGGGCCCATTATGTCATAAGTGTTGCTAAGAAAAGTCTTCTGAGTCTTCTTATTTCTTCTAAGGCCCTTACCGTTACCTATTGGTTAAACGATGATCATGATATCCCATGTCTTGTTCTGATTCACTCTGCTTGTTCTTATAGTTTCTTTATAGAGAATCAGTATCCTGATGAGGCCAAAAGAGAGGAAATCGCCAATGCCTGTAATGCTGTCATTCAAAAACCTGGTGAGTGATTGCAATCGGCATCTAAGCCGCCTTAGAACCAGAACAGTCATAGCCATGCCATCTTTTCTGCAAATATACCCTGGTTCACTGAATACACTGAATTCCAATTAACTTTTTGATTTAAATGATGAATGTCATGTGTACATGTTGTTTCAGGATGCAAACTGTCAGAGTTTGAACGAGTCACTGCGCTCAAAGTGTACAACTGGTTTGCCAATCGGAGGAAGGAGATGAAGAGACGTGCCAACATAGGTGAGACTTTAAGAATGATTTGAGTAACACAAGCATAAGTTTATCTAGGATGCCTAAAGTTTTTTTTTATTATACTCCATGTGTGATATTCCTTGCATTTAAAGGGTTACTTCAGCAATTAGCATATGGCTTTCTATCAGTAGAAACCCTGGAGTATATTAGAATGATCGTGCTCCCCCCTCTCATATCTCCCTGAGACGAGAGATTTATGCATTTTATTTCTGAAAAAATTACTCCGGTGTCGCAAATATCGTCTATTTGCTTCATCGGTAAAATGTTTGGCCAGACGCTAAAGACTACAGCCAGCAGAGGGAGCTATTTCTGCATGTTTTGAACTCGCACATGGGGGATGGGGTCGCACTCACAGCTCAGCTTGCAGCCGCAGGCATTCATGGGCGTCACATGATTCTTAAGAAATCATTCTAATATGCTGATTATTTGTTCAAGACACTTTTCCTATCAGTTGTGCTGCTTAATATTTTTCTGGAAACTGGATTCTTTAATGAATGGACAGTTTAAAACAACAGCATTTATTAGTAGAATATTTAGTGTATATATCCAAGACTTGTGAACAGGTTATTATTATTATAATTTTTATTTTATTTTTTTTATTATTTATTGTCAGCATTAATTTCATTTTCAGACATTCTTTATTTTTCTTGACAGGAGAGATTTTGCAGTATTTTTAAACCATCAGTGTATTCTCTTTATATTAAACACACAGTCTTTCTGTTCCACTTAGAGGCTGCCATACTAGAGAGCCATGGCATAGAAGTGCCAAGCCCCAGCTGCCACTCCAACAGTGAAGAAGTTGAGACTCAGGAGTTTGGAGATCATGTCATGAGTCAGCGGTTCTCTGAGCAGGTTGTTGTAAATGCACTTCTTGGACTGCTTTTACAGTCAGGATTGTTTGCTTGAATGTGATGGCTTTATTTCCAGGAGGATCTCTCCCAGAGAAAAGACATTGAGACAGAAGGTGTCATGCTACCTCCTGTGGAAGTGGTGTCTCTTCCAAGCCCGGCCTCTCATCTCATGGAGCGGAAGCTGGATGAGTCGAAAAGAGAGGCTACTGATGAAGATTAACAGATGAGCCGAGTCATACTTTTGTTCCAAAGTGGCTTGATGTGGGGGTTTTCAGCCAAGCCTGACACTCTAAATTCTCTGGTGCCTCTAGTGGTAGGGAGGCCACTCTATGTATCTACAGTAATCATGCTTGTAGTAACGGCAATATTTACTCAAAATAGTATATTGTGCATTCCAAGACCGTCTTAACGCTCCCCGCAAGAGGGAAAGATGCATAAGGTGCAAACTAGTAACTTTCTCATCACGCTAAAACGGTTTATTTCATTTCTCATATACAACGAAACAGTTTTACCTATTATCTCGAGTGATCAGTCTAGAGAAACCTGCAGGACAGGTGTTACATTTGACAGAAGGGGTGCACTGAACCCAATTTGCAGTCTGTGAATTTAAGGAGCTTAACAGTCTCTTAATTGTCATATGCAATAGTTGAAGGACAAGATGGGACATATACACCCCTGATAGATACACAAACTCAGGTAGAACCAAACTTGGTTATTAAAGTAGAAGATCAGTTCTCACCATCATGGAAATCAGTGTTTCTCACAATAATGTTTCATTGTGTAGAAATGTGACTTGTCAAGCATACCAAACTGTACATATTTTTTTTCACTTTTTTTTTCAGGTGTAATCTGAAAGTAATATTCAGATTATCAAGGCTCTGTTTTTGTATACACAATGATTGTAAGCTCTTTGTATCCAGCCACTTAAGCTGTACCGACCCTGACTAGTGTAAGGGGTCTAAAATGCTTCAAAAGTTTTCCCACTAAGGTATTATTTGCTATAAGCATCATTTACTTACCTCTTTAATACGGTAATGCAGTATGTAAAACTACAAGTATATCAGCATCTAATGCAAGCTGCTTTTCAATGGATTTTCGACAGTGGATATACACAGTTTGATTTTCTGCGTCTTAATGAAAGCCAAAGCTTGGCCAAGTTGTAAAACAATGCTTTTTACATGAACAAAGTCAAGTGGACTAAACGATTGCTTACGGCACATCAGCCTGCCTCTGAGAAATGCTTTGAGCGTGTAAAGGCTTTAAGCTGCACAGTATGATTATTCTGGCCTATCAGCTCTGTACACAAACAGGATACAATGCTGCACGCTGTCAAGGCCCCCTACTCTGTGCTTTTTTTCCTAATGACTTAAAACAATACAAATCAATAAAACAAATAGACAAATGCTGAGTGCAATTTGTGTTTGGTAAGGCATGCTCATTTTTACCTTTTTAAAGGCAAAACCTATATTACTGGGCATAACATTTTGGGTCCGTAAGTTTTGTTTCTTGAAAAAAGAGTCTCATGCTCACCAAAGTTGCATTTATTTGATCAAAAATGCAGTAAATCAGTAATATTGTAAAATATTATTACAATTTAAAATAGTTATTTTAGTATATTTCAAAATGTTATTTATTTATGTGGTGGCAAAGCTGAATTTTCAGCATCATCACTCCAGAGGAAATAGAAGTTTAGTTTAGGGAAATAGGTTTTTTACATTATCAAATCTCCTTACTGTCACTTTTGATCATTTTAAAGCATCCTTACTAAATAAAATAAAAATTGAAACAAAAACAATCTTAAGATATGAATACTCTATCTTTCTCTCATACGGACTTAACCACTTTCTTCAAATTGTAATCCAAAGTAAAAATGTATGATGTATACTTTGCTGGCCTACATAATCATGTCAAATAAACTGCGCTTAGTCTGCTTTAAATTTGTTTTTATTATAAATGCAGTCCTTTACTCTATACCCTGTTTTAAAGGTAAATTTGATTTTGCTTTTCATTTTAGACTCAAATGTGATTGGCTTTTGCGAATTTTATATAGCGCTAATACTGTGTGTGTGTGTGTGTGTGTGTGTGTGTACGTTAGTGCTGCAACGACGCGTCGACGTCATCGATGACGTCGACTACGGAAATACGTCGACGTTCGTGAAATGCGTCGACGCGTCGTGTCAGACGTTCATCTCGCGTAATGTTGGCTTCTGCTCCTGGTTCTATCACAAAAACCTAGACCGCGAATATCAAAAGTATGGGAATACTTTAAACAGAGGCCAAACAGTGTTTCCCACACATAGACTAATTTGTGGCGGACTGCCACATAATCAATAACGGCCGCCACATTCGTCATTCATTCATTTTTACGCTATTTAAAAGACGCACGCATATTCGTTTAGCTGCATTTCCTTAAATTGTCTCTCCGCCCTTTTGCGCGTCTCTTACTCACTCACACACACACGCGTTGCATTCGACCGTAAAACAAGTTTTATTGCATTTTGGCGCATTTAGTATGACATAGCTTTTAAAACCAGAGCAGTTGAATAACAGAGTTGCCAAGCCTTCATCACGCGGCAGCGCGCGGTCACGGCGCTCATATAATTCTAAACAAACCAGCGCGGTGTCAATCAATACAGAACAGTGTTTCCCAACCGGGATCCCGAGCAAAAGTTGCGGGGACGCACTTACACTTCGGTTCATCTCGCATCTGATGACGCATCTTTATTATGGGTTGTAACTTGAAAATAATGCTGTATGTATGTTTCTGTCGATGGATACACGTGCTGACTCCTCAGGTACACTACAACAACAGCGATAATAAAAGTAAAACGTGGGCAAAATGGTCTCTCTTTGTAAACTTTATAAAACGCATGCGAGTGCTGCTGTACGTCCGAATATGAGCAGTCATTTTCACCGTCATCACCCCCGTGTAGCAAGGAGACTCGAATGAGAAGATCTGTCTCTGTGCACTCGTCCCAAAGCGCGCAAATATTGAGTTATCTTTCAAATCCTGTGCTTAAACGGACAAACTCTCAAAAAGTATGTCAAAATGTCATAGCCTACTCTATGCCTTAAGTGAACTTTATACAGAAAATACGACGACTATCCGTGGGTCTTAAAGGGGCAGTAGCCTTCACTGCTGTCTGTTTAATGTCAAACAAAAGATAAAGACCACTCACTGCTCCTGACTGAATAGCTTTTGTAAGTTTAATAAGGATTATTTTTTAATTTTAAACAATTAAATGTGTGGTTATTTTACTTTTGATTACTTAATTCCATTTCTCTACCTAAAAACTAATGTTAGACCTACCTGAAAATCCTGAAAAGCATTGTTTATTTTATTCTCATCTTTGCTCAATAGTATTTATTTGTGCTGCTGCTTCTATATAAGTTATCTGTTCTTATTTTCTTTATTTTCATTTGACAGTAGTCCTTTTTCCCCTGAACATAGCAAATACCGAACTGTACTGAAACGTGAACCTAAAACCGTGATACAAAGTGAACTGTGAGCAGTCTGTGCTGTTACACCTCTAGCGTAACTTATGCGAGGGGGTGCCACAGAATTTTGAAAAATTTCAAGGGGTAAAAAAATTCATCGTTAGATTAGTCGACTAATCGAAAAAATAATCGTTAGATTAGTCGACAGAAAAAATAATCGTTAGTTGCAGCTCTAGTGTACGTACACCGTGGACGACGACACTCACATCCAGCTCTACACTGGGATGATGTTTTTGTGTTAGGGTTTACTAAACAGACGTTTTCACTAAAGGTACTATTTCATGCTGAGTAGGCCTATATTATTTTTTTCTCTTCAGACGTATTTTTTCAAACAATATGCTAAATGGGTGGTCGGTTGGTGGTTCAGATGTTATAAACGTGCTTTTTATACCATTAAATGCTACATCCTGTTGTGTGTTTACTCCAGTTTATCCAAGACTGCGGGTTGACTGGTTAATGCACGTTTCACTTTCCTAATTCTGTCAGCCATCCTGTTTTGCCAACAGAAAACGTTCCCAGAACTTTCACTAATGTTTTGTTAAAGTTATGTAAATATTAATTTTAAAAGTTTTTTTAATAACATTTATAGAGCGTTCTTTAAATATAATAATATTTGACGTGTTGTGTTGCTGTCCATGGTGCTGCAGGTGCGTCAGAGTAACACCCGATCACACTCTTGCATACACTTGAAGGGGAGTTATAAACCCTGTCAAATATTCCAGCGACTTGATATCGAAAAATGAACAGAAAACTCTAACTGAATCTCAAAAATATAATCATTCTGAACGGTTGTTTGTCGCAGGGAAGATGGATTGTGGACAGTTACACAACTTCACAATCAAGGCGTTAGGGGTGTATACACTAGAACAGTTAAACTGCCTTGGCAAGCATTACTGTGGCAGATCCATCAACACAAACAAGTGGCAAATAGTCTCTGCAGCTCACTGTTTCGTCAATATACTCACAAATATAAATATATAACAATAAAGAGATTTTTGCTATAGTCAACAAAATGACAAAGGCACAGCATTCTAGGCTAGTCTCAGCTGCTTTCTGATTAATTGGCTACTGTCACTTTAAGGAATATTTTTTTTATTTTCAACCTAATGTACTACATATGTGTAATGCTTATGCGTGTCTGTTGTCAGTTATAATCATTCATTATTCGTTGTAAATAAATGTTTATTACTGGTACTTTATTTATTGTAAAGTGTATGTTAGGTCTAAGAAAGTGTCTTTAGAGAGCATCATCTGCTGATGGCTTCAGTTGCTTCATTTACTTTTTGCTCTAGACTGGCAGGGTGAATCTGGAGGTATACTTGTGTGTGATGCTGATATCCGTCAGGGATCACTAGCTGGGGATTTGGCTGAGTATAATCTCAAATCATACATTTACAGGCACATTTCTCAATATCAGCTCCTTGCCAGTGCTGATGACTCACCACTGGCTAGGAGCTCTGATATATATATATATATATATATATATATATATATATATATATATATATATATATATATATATATATATATATATATATATATATATATATATATATATATATATATATATATATTCATTTCTCAATATATCACACACACACACATATATACACTCCTGAACAAAATCTTAAGACCAGGGGATTCATTGCAAGTTTTACACATTTTGCTCTTGTGGATCATAACTGGGTTGTAAGTGCTGCTTCAAAATGCCAAAAGAAGAAACAGGAGCAAAAGACAAAAAATAGACAGTAGGCAATTTATTGAAAACTGCTTTTAAACTGAAAGTGGCCGTTCATCAGCTGATCAAAAGTTTAAGACCATAGCCCAAAAATAAACGCACAACAGTACTAAAAGTGTCAAAAAAGGACTCGGTAGTGAGTAGCCCCGCCCGTTCTTGTTGATCACTTCAAAAACTTGTTTCGGAATGCTTGATGCGACAGTTTCCAGGAGGCTGGTGGGAACGTTCCTCCATGTGGTGAAGATGGCTTCACGAAGGGCATCCACGGTCTGGAATTGACGTCCATTTTTGTAAACTTCCCTTGCCATCCATTCCCAAATGTTCTCAATAGGATTTAGATCAGGGGAGCACACAGGACGGTCCAAAAGAGCAACGTTATTCTCCTGGGAGCGTTGTCCTGTTGAAAGACCCAGTCATTACCGCACAGACGGGGGCCCTCGGGCAAGAGGGATGCCAGCTGCAACAGATCCACATAGCCAGTCGCCGTTTGACGCCCCTGCACAACCTGAAGCTCCATTTTCCCATTGAAGGAAAAAGCACCCCATATCATGATGGAGCCTCCTCCACTGTGCGTGTTTTTTGTGTGTAGAAAACATCTCGGGTGGGATCTCCATTCATGCCAGTAACGTTGGAAGCCATCAGGACCGTCCAGGTTAAATTTTTTCTCGTCAGAGAAAATGTCCCATGTTTGGTGCTCCCTTGCAAATTCTAAACGGGCAAGTTTGTGTCGTGGGAGGAGACGTGGCCTTTGAAGACGTTTTATGTTCTTGAAGCCCTTCTCTAGCAGATGACGTCTTATGGTTATTGGGCTGCAGTCAGCATCAGTAAGGGCCTTAATTTGGGTTGAGGATCGACCTGTGTCTTCACGGACAACCCGTCGGATCCTGCGGCTCAGTGCAGGTGAAATCTTTTTGGGTCTACCTCTTGACTTTTTTGTCCCATAACTCTCAGGATTTTTTAAGAAATGTAAAATGACTGTCTTACTGCGTCCAACCTCAGCAGCGATGGCGCGTTGCGAAAGGCCTTGCTTGTGCAGCTCAACAATCCTACCACGTTCAAAGAGAGAAAGCCTTTTTGCCTTTGCCATCAGGAGATCTGGACAGTATGACTGCTTGAAGGACAATGCCATGAAAGCCATATTTTTATGCAAATTTAAACTTTTTATGACTATGGTCTTAAACTTTTGATCAGCTGATGAACGGCCTGTTTCCGTTTAAATGCAGTTTTCAATAATTTGCCTACTCTCTTTTTTTTGCCTCTTGCTCCTGTTTCTTCGTTTGGCATTTTGAATCAGCACTTACAACCCGGTTATGATCCAAAAGTGCGAAATGTGTAAAACTTGCAATGAATCTCCTGGTCTTAAGATTTTGTTCAGGAGTGTATATAAAATATATATACACATACACACACAGGCTGTAGAAAGTGCAGGTGAAGATACAACACAGTCTTTAATTCAAAAGGACATAGAATGTTCACGAAAGACATTCAATCAGGCAAGTGTTCAAACAGATGTGTAGACCAACAATAACTGACCAGAACAGGGGCCTAATGCACAAAACTAGGATAAGGGATTAAGCCGGGATATCTTGGTGATCTTGTCATCTGTATGCAAAATTTAGTTCACCGCTGTCAGGCGCTCACACACCAAGAACGATAATGAAAGATAACTATAAAATATAGCTGCAAGCAGCAATTGCGGGGCCAAGCCCAAGATGCGGCTCTAGCGCAATGCAGAGCCAGAAGGGAAAAAATGTCAGAAATAGAATGTACTTGAGTAACAGATCACTTCAGAAAGTATAGTTAGGATGAACTAAAAATGAACAGAAGTTCAGATGAACAAAATTAACAAAAATGCACTTATTTCTAATCCAAGAGGAAGAAAGATAAGTACAACACTTACTCTGATAATAAAGGAATCGAAATAACACATCGCACAAAATTTTATAAAATTGCCTCCACAGGATTCAAACCCTGTATCTCCGGGTCCAGAGGCTGTCGCTCATCTTATTGCGCCACTGGGGATGCATTCTTTTACATACCTGTCGAAGTTCCTTAGATCAACTGATAATCAACACATAAGATTTTGCATTTAAATGCACTGCACTTTATATTTAACAGCTTCAGATGAGATCTTTCTCAATGCCTGGATCAGATGCAACTTATGCATCACGTCCTGCCACAGTACCTCTTGCGGTCTGGGCATGTGTCACACTGAGTAGAGAACCCACAACGCGATGCATCGGGGTCGTTGGCGTAACACATTGAACTAATCACTCAGGCCCATGCAACAGGCTGCAGATGAGAGCTTTCAGTGTGAGAGTGAGGAGACAAAATCATAAGTTAGCATTTTAACTAGATTAGCATGCTAAGCTAATGTAGCTTATGGTTAACCTGATAGTTAAAGAGCCAAATTAGAAAGAATGGCAACTGGATAGCATGCTAAACAATTAGCATGCTAAGTTATCTAACATAAAGACAAAAACACAGGCAAGGTGAACTTCAGAGACAGATTTCTCAGGAACGGTAGCGAATATCAAAAATCTGTTCAGTCATTTCTGTTCAACTCAGTCCAAAGATCATCTGAGCCAATTTTGGACAAAATTGGACATATTTTGAAGGAGTAGTAGCGAAAAAAATGTTTTTCACTTGTTTCTAATTAGTGGATAAATTGAGCCACGATCACCAAGATATCCTGGCTTAGCCCCTTATCCTAGTTTTGTGCAATAGGCCCCTGAACAGAACAGTGAGTATAAATACACAGGGTGAAGGAGGGAACTAATTAGACGCAGGTGGAGATGATACACTAATCAGGGATGAATAAGCACAGGTAAAGACAAAACAGAACATAATTGTGACAGTTGTCAGCGTTAATATTATCTCAATTTGTCATGACAAAGAAACTCAAGTCAGAACTACTGTTTGTTTTAGTTACAGTGATTTTTGTGTAGGCCATTGTTTGTCATTGTAATATCTTATAAATACCCCAATGAAGGTAAAATTATAATTCAAGTTTCATTTTTATCTCAATTAGCCATTTATGATTTTAGCAATACATTTTAACTATTGAAACTTTTAAATGAAATTTTTGTTTAAAATTAATTTACTAAAAACATGTTTCTCAGCCTTTTTTCTGATTTATCGGTCAGCAGCTGTTGTGTTTGTATGTATGCATGTGTGTGTGTGTGTGTGTGTGTGTGTGTGTGTATATATATATATATATATATATATATATATAGAGAGAGAGAGAGAGAGAGAGAGAGAGAGAGAGAGAGAGAGAGAGAGAGAGAGAGAAATAAAAGAGTTAGAATAATTTAGTATATTAATAATAACTTGTTCATTTAATACCTTCAAGTCATCCTGTGGGCTCCTTGGAATTTAGCTGAGGCCTCTGGTTAAGAACCACTAGTATTTATGGGATGATTAACTCAGAACATCACCAGTAGAGGGCAATGACGTTTATAATGTATCTGATGATAGCCAATACAGAGAAGATGAGACACATGTTAACAGTGTATCATGTAGCTGTAAATTACATTTCAGCGCATATCACTCAAGGCTGTCTTCACTAATTGTAAGTGCCTTACAAAGGCCACTGCCTAACAAATTAATTTTAATTAAATAGTTAATCTTTTGTGTTTTATATTTTATAGATTTTTCTTTATTTTACATTTTTATGTTCTATGGACCCACCGTAGTTCTTTCACAAACCCCAGTTTTGGAAACCCTGATGTAATGTTTAATGCACTTCATTTGCACAAAATATTATTTTAAAAATATTTTATTTTTTTGTATTTTTATACAGTGAGGAAAATAAGTATTTGAACATCCTGCTATTTTGCAAGTTCTCCCACTTGGAAATCATGGAGGGGTCTGAAAACGTCATTGTAGGTGCATGTCCACTGTGAGAGACATAATCTAAAATAATAATAAAAAAAAAAGAAGAAATCAATTTTTAAAAACTATTTATTTGTATGATACAGCTGCAAATAAGTATTTGAACACCTGTCTATCAGCTAGAATTCTGCCCCTCAAAGACCTGTTAATCTGCCTTTAAAATGTCCACCTCCACACCATTTATTATCCTAAATTAGATGCACCTGTTTGAGGTTGTTAGCTGCATAAAGACACCTGTCCACCCCATACAATCAGTAAGAATCCAACTACTAACATGGCCAAGACTAAAGAGCTGTCCGAAGACACTAGAGACAAAATTGTACACCTCCACAAGGCTGGAAAATGCTATGGGGAAATTGCCAAGCAGCTTGGTGAAAAAAGGTCCACTGTTGGAGCAATCATTAGAAAATGGAAGAAGCTAAACATGACTGTCAATCTCCCTCGGACTGGGGCTCCATGCAAGATCTCACCTCGTGGGGTCTCAAGGATCCTAAGAAAGTTGAGAAATCAGCCCAGAACTACACAGGAGGAGCTGGTCAATGACCTGAAAAGAGCTGGGACCACCGTTTCCAAGGTTACTGTTGGTAATACACTAAGACGTCATGGTTTGAAATCATGCATGACACGGAAGGTTCCCCTGCTTAAAACAGCACATGTCCAGGTCCATCTTAAGTTTGCCACTGACCATTTGGATGATCCAGAGGAATCATGGGAGAAAGTCATGTGGTCAGATGAGACCAAGATAGAACTTTTTGGTCATAATTCCACTAAACGTATTTGGAGGAAGAAGAATGATGAGTATCCAAGAACACCATCCCTACTGTGAAGCATGGGGGTGGTAGCATCATGCTTTGGGTTTTTTTTCTGAACATGGGACAGGGCGACTGCACTGTATTAAGGAGAGGATGACCTGGGCCATGTACTGCGAGATTTTGGGGAACAGTCTCCTTCCCTCAGACCATTGAAGATGGGTCTAGGCTGGGTCTTCCAACATGACAATGACCTGAAGCACACAGCCAGGACAACCAAGGAGTGGCTCTGTAAGAAGCATATCAAGGTTCTGGCGTGGCCTAGCCAGTCTCCAGACCTAAACCTGATAGAGAATATTTGGAGGAAGCTCAAAATCAGTGTTTCTCAGCGACATCTTAACTTGCAAAATAATAAAATAAATAAAATAGCAGGGTGTTCAAATACTTATTTTCCTCACTGTATCTTTATAGCACCAGATTAAAATCTATGTGATAAATAAGTGAAGGTTAAAAGTCAAAAGTAATCTAAAAGTAATCAAAACTTAGTCCAGTTATATAACCCTCTTTTGGCATTAAAAAACTACAGTCAGGATTTACTAAAGACAATGAAAAATTAGTGCTGGAAAGGCATGGACAGAGTTATTTTTGCGGGTAAAAATGTTGGGAGGACAGTATTTAAATAAATCACTCAAGCTAATTTACTACAGTTTACACTCATCACTTCACTGGTGTTTGCACCATTATTCCGTCTTAAACCAGAGGCTAACTGGTAGATTTTGCTGGCCGTTATGAAAATGTTTTCTTTTTGCGTGTTAGGTAGATAAAACTTGTTTTATTCTCCACCTGTTTTCTCTATTACACTTTTGCTGGTGTTTTCTGTCTGGCTGCTTATTTGGATTGTTTGCCCTTTTGCCTGTTATATGGATTATGATTCTGGGTTGTCCCAATAAAGCTGCATTTGGATCTTCAATGTAGGTCTCAGAGCAGTTCGTAATAATTACAGTACTAACTATGTAATCAACCCAACAGTGTTGGGGTACGCATTACAAGTACAGGACATTACAAGTGATTACTTTTTTCAAATAAAAAGTGAAGTAACGCATTACTTTTTAAATGTGCAACAAAATATCTGTTACTTTTTCAGATATTGACTGAGATCTCTCCTGACCCCATGTTGGGAGAAATTTTAAAGTGCAGAGGCGTTGCTGCGTAAACACGATGGTCATTGTACTATTGTATCCATTAAACCATACAAATAAGCAACATTGACTTTGGATAAAGAACACATTTGTGTTTTGTTTGTAATTTTTTGTTTTTATTGCAGAAGTAAGAGTATTGAACTGCACCCTCTACTGTACAGGTGTGAATTTGCATTACCTTTAGCCTGATGCTTATTTATTTCTTATTTAAATATTGTAACATTACTTTTAAAAGTAACTTTCCCCAACACTGGTTATTGTAATGACAAACTCTGTAGTGAAAATATTAATACTAGAGTAGCTTTTCCAGTTTGCAAGTTTGTTATACATCATAAAGGGTTGTGTAGTATAGTGTAAAATGGGGTGTGATGAAGGCCCTCAATGCAAGATTTCCCAGTTCCATGCTATAGGAACAAGCACAGGTCATATTTCCTGAACAGGAGAAACTTACAGTTCCTGACTACCTTATTTTCATGTTGACAGGAAAATATCTACCCTGCCTGTTCCGTTGTGTGGGTCATACTCCTTCTTTAGTGCTCTGTTTTTCTCCATGGCCCCTCCCCGTGGGAAAGCTGGCCTTGTGTGATTGTGGTGGCCCATACTGGAAGCTGTGGTTGCAGCACTGACTCTTCTGGTGCCAAAAGAATAGAGGACTATACCCGCACGTCCACACACACACTCATGCTTAAACACTGACTAACATAAACACTCTACACTCACACGCGAGTCACTCTACACACAATCACACACGCCACTCGCATGAGAATCTGCCCAATGCTTCCTCGTTGCGCCACATCCCTCACAGACACACAGTCCCGCCACAGTCTAGCACACGCATACACACATTCCATGCCCATTTTAAAGTTCAAACTGGGCAAACAACCCAAGAACTAAAAAAAAAGTATAACTTCTCTATTTCCATCACATAGACCAACACTTTGATGTGTTGTTTTAATTGCTCTTTCAGTGGTAAAACACATTATTCAGTTTTCATGGTCAACATCAGTTTTAATTTGAGACCGTCTTTGTCTTTGTACTTTTGTGTAACTGCACAGCACTGTCATGTATTTTTATTTCTTATTTTTAAAGTACCTGTATGCATCAGCAGCACTTACATGCCTTCAAAAAACGTACCTCCGAAACAATTATTCGTTATTTGACATTCAAGTTGAAAACCTAACAGAAGTGGCATAAGTAAATTAAAATCATTATATTGAGAACAATAATTTGGAGTGAAAATTGAGTGATTAACGTTCACTAACACTATTTGCTACAGACTTGCTTTCTTCTCACTGATCTCTATATAGATATATTAAATGATCTACATTATTTATTGCTGTTCCCATCATGTTTCAAATCAACATTTCCCCTGTGTATCTAGAATTTGATTCTGATTGGTCAATCACACCATTCAGTGGTCAGATAACATAAAATACTCCCTGTTGTCCATGGCAACTCAAAATTATTGGTGCATCCATCCGGGTAACTGAAACCAGGCTTACTTTCATGTTTCCTAGGATGCATTCATGCTATGTCAGAATTGCCATAATTACAAGATTCCGAATTCAAGAGTCCACGTTCTCATAAAACTCATCAAATTTTCTGGGCCCTGCAACTTGTGCCACCTGATTGCTTTAATGTCATTTGTATAGACCTTATGTATCTCTGTCTCTTTTCAGGGCTGTGCTTGTTCTGTGTTCAAGTTTGTATCCCCACAGCATGAAGGTAAGTTCTTACGGATTTATAAATTAACCGCTCGTTTTAAAACTTCTAGGGTTACTGACATTTGTTATGACATTCACTTCAAACATTACAACGCTCATGATAACTTTAGTTAATTTTACAATAAGTAAATGCACTGCACGAGCTATAGACTTTTCAACAGCGATGCCATTATACAGAGCTGCAGCAAAAACGGAAGTTCAAACACAAAATTCTAAAGATGGCTATATATGCTTGTTTTTTTGCCACATAAGGTCCACAATTATGAGGATCATGAGGTTGTAACAGCGGGCTGAGTTTACCTTTTCAGCGTTATGACGCTTAATCTCCCCAACAGCCTCTGTAGTCCCATTTAGCCACTTGTTGGCAACCACCTTTTTCAAGTCACATGACAGCCTAAAAAAATCTGGATTTATTTTGTAGAATAAAACGTGAAAGTGCTTGAGCTTGTTCACTACAAACCTTATTACAGCCATTCAACCAAAATCCCATTCGAAAAACCAATTGACTTTGGGATATGTAACTGTAAATGCTAAAATGCCAACTCATTTCCGCATTTCAGCCTACAAAGTGGTCCTACCTGCATCACTCTATAAACTGTAGGTTTATTAATGAGGTATTTCCATAATAACTTTTGGTTGCCCTTTATTTTAAGGTGATTATACTTAAATAAGTAGGCCTACTGTAGTATGCAGACCTGTTTTGGATCATTTACATGGTTAATGATTTTCTGCTTCTATTTTGGACTGTTACCTGTGCTCTGCTCCTGGGACTGTTTTTTTTTTTCTCTGGTTTTGACCCCTGCCTGGCCCATCTTCCTTGGGGATTGTTCCAACTGTCCTTGGGGATTATTGCATTGCTGAACTGTCTCGTGGCTTGTATCCTGATTACCCTTGGATTTTGCCTCGGCTCAGCCCTTTACCTGGCAGCTCGGCTGCTTGTTATTTTCTTTTGTTTTTCCCTCGCTGTTGGGTCAATAATCTAAGCTAACTGCTAATCTGCTCTTGAGCCTGTTTCTTCCCAGTAACCCTAACAGTACACACTGACCAGGATGGATCCAGCAGATCAATCGCAGTTACGCTCCGCTTTGGAAGCACAGGGTGCGCTGCTCGGACAGCATCAAGGGAAGCTGGTGGCTGCTCATCATGCTGTGGACTCATTAGCCAGCCAAGTCACCAAGCTTACAGAGACTGTTCGTCGGATGGAGACTGAACGTAATCTTGTGACGTTGGCCACTGGATGTTCTTTAGTCACCCCTGAACCACGCATCAACAACCCTCCTATTTAGTCCGGTGAGCCCACAGTATGCCGTGCATTCATTATTCAATGTGAGGTGATTTTCTCTCTGCAACCCCTCACTTATGCCTCAGATTCAGCCAAAGTGGCATTTGTCATCTCTCTCCTTGTCGGTCGAGCTCGGGAGTGGGCCACTTCTGTTTGGGCAGCTAAGGCAGCATGTTGTATGGAGTTTTCCAGCTTTAAAGCTGAGTTTGTCAAGATATTCGACCGCTATGATTGTGCCATCAATCTACTCCCTGGCACTTCTCCGCCGAAGGGACGGTTATTCTCCTTGTCTGCTCCTGAACAGGTGGCCATGGAGAAGTATCTTTCTGAGTCTCTGGCGGCCGGTGTTATTTGTCCTTCTTCCTCTCCAGCAGGGGCGGGGTTCTTCTTCGTGAAGAAAAATGATGGTTCCTTGCGCCCTTGCATTGATTACCGGGGGCTGAATGACATCACCATTAAGAATAGGCATCCACTACCTTTGATGTCATCAGCCTTCGAGATCCTGCAGGGGGCAAGGTACTTCACGAAGTTGGACCATGGCAACACCTATCATTTGGTTCGGAACAGGGAGGGGGACGAATGGAAGACGG
Source organism: Pseudorasbora parva (assembly GCF_024679245.1). Taxonomy (NCBI): domain Eukaryota; kingdom Metazoa; phylum Chordata; class Actinopteri; order Cypriniformes; family Gobionidae; genus Pseudorasbora; species Pseudorasbora parva. The sequence goes on from NC_090190.1 coordinate 12,135,326, forward strand.
CTTTTAATACACCCACAGGGCATTTTGAGTACAGGGTCCTACCCTTTGGTTTGACTAATGCCCCAGCCGTCTTCCAGGCGCTCGTCAATGACGTGCTGAGAGACATGATCAACAAATTTGTCTTTGTGTATCTGGATGACATCCTCACTTTTTCTCGTTCACTCCAGGTACACATCCAGCACGTCAGACAAGTGTTGAAGCGGTTGCTAGAGAACCAACTGTTTGTTAAGGCGGAGAAGTGTTCCTTCCACAACCAGTCAGTTCCATTCTTGGGACACATCATATCAGTGGAGAGGATTCGCATGGACCCTGCGAAGGTAGAAGCCGTCTCTGACTGGCCCACACCTGGTCCATGGTCTTCCGGAGGACGTGGTTTCTGACAGAGGCCCCCAGTTTGTCTCCCACTTCTTGAGGGAGTTCTGTCGACAGATTGGTGCTACTGCTAGTCTGTCGTCAGGATTCCATCCCCAAACCAACGGCCAGACCTAGCGTGCGAACCAGGACCTTGGGAGGGCCCTTCGTTGTCTGGCTTCTCACAATCCCTCATCCTGGTGCCAGCAGCTTACGTGGGTTGAGTATGCGCACAATACATTGCCGGTGTCGTCTACTGGATTATCTCCTTTTTCTTGCTGCCTGGGATATCAACCCCCTCTGTTTCCTTCACAGGGTTCCAAAGCTGCGGTTTCCTCAGTTCAGGCATTTATCAATCGATGCCGGTGGACCTGGAGAAGAGCCAGGGAAGCACTTCTGAGAACTAGGGAACGCACCAAGAGATTGGCGGACCGCCGTCGGGCTGAGGCACCCAAGTACATCTGTGGACTAAAGGTATGGCTCTCCACCAAGGACCTGCCTCTTAAGGTGCCTGCGGTTCATTGGGCCATACCCCATTGTTAAGGTGCTCAGTCCGGTGGCGGTTTGGCTTCGGCTCCCGCATCCTCTTCGTCGAGTGCACCCACTGTTTCATGTATCTTCTTCTCTCCCCCCCCCCCCGATAGGTTGGTTTGGTTCCAATTTCACCATCAGGAGGATTCTTGATTCCAGGTGGCGGGGCAGGGGATATTCCTGGGGTGGGGGGTCCTGTCAGTACTCTGGTTTGATCATCAGGCTTTTGTGTGTATGATGGTCAGTTCCACTCACTCGGCCATCACAGCTGCACCTCATTCTAATTAGTGCTCCAGCTCTCCCCACACACACCTGTGTCTCGTTTTTGCATTTATTCCTCCACTACTTATGCTTCTCTCTATCTTTGCTTCTCTGTCAGTGTAACCAGTGTCTTGGTTACCATCCGTTTCACTACTGTCCAAAATACTCCTGTTCTAGTCGTGCCAAGCTTACATGTTCTGATTGTTTGTTTAATCTTGTTTTTCTGCTCTGATTTGCACAGTTCCTGTATGCAGACCTGTTTTGGGGTAATGATTTTCTGCTTCTATTTTGGACTGTTACCTGTGCTGTGCTCCTGGGACTGTTTTCCTCTGGTTTTGTCCCCTGCCTGGCCCATCTTCCTTATCAACTGTCCTTGGGGATTGTTGCATTGCTGAACTGTCTCGTGGCTTGTATCCTGACTACCCTTGGATTTTGCCCTGGCTCACCCCTTTACCTGGCAGCTCTTGTCTGAATATTTAGAGCAGTGTATTTCGTCCATTATCATCTCCTTAAAATAAAATCTTAAGCTAACTAATTTTAGTATTGTGTTTTTTTTCTATTAATTATTCACACAAATTCATTCTGGCGTTAATAGTGTTTTCTGAGACGTCTTGCGGAATCACTGTGTCGTTTCATACAAACGCAGCTACTCTTTTAGAGAAAATGACCTCAAATGATTTAGTATGGATATTACTGTTGCAGTATTCGTTTTTGTTGCTAGGCAGATTTGAATGTACATATATCCTACTATTCTTAGCTGACACTTTAAGATATACCTCTCAATCAAATCAATATTTAATGTGTCCACGGCACGTATTTAGCCTACTTATTTAGTGGATTAGCCATGCAATGTTCTAGGGACTGCATGTGAACAAATAGCTTTTTTGCTAACTCTAGCATAATGACAGAAATGTTTATTAATGCACTGTCCCAAATAACTAAAAAATGTAGAAAATAGTTTATAGTCAGCTGGTTAATAGACCTTTCATGGTGACTCACCGCGGTGGCTCCTGATCATGTCTGGGTTTATTTTACGATAACTGACGATACATTAATCTCTTACATCAATTTCTTCTCTTTTTTTTCCTTCAATGTAAGTGTGCTTGAAGAGATTTTGATTTCCTGTTTTGAAGTTAGTTTGGTTTCACTCTAATTACAGCCTGTAGGGAGAGTGGTTGGCAGAGGCACTGAGAGGGCACACAGTGTGCCTGGTTTTCCTCTTGCTGTTGCAGGATCAGGGCCAGAAGCCACCATGTTTTCACCATGAGTGGCCGCCGTACCGCAGTGCTCTCATCAACCTCTCTGGAGACAGCTAAAGAAAACATAAGCTCTAAATGGCACCTTGCTCTATAGCACCCAGAGGAGTCTTTCAGATAAGAGTCAGTGTGTGTACTTGGTAAGTAGGCCTACATCTTTTCCTCTGAGCTTTCTAATAACATAACAGTTGGTGTCCAGTATAGAATAAAAATAACAATTCCAATAGGTTTCCATTGATTTTGTGACTCAGAAAAAGGGAACTGTTACAAAATTATACAATCAGAATGTTCATGAGAGCTGAGAGTTGATCAGCACATTTTGCTCTAGTCGAGCCGTGCCTCTAGTGCTGCCATCTTCTGGTAGCTGCATACACAAGTGAGTGAACAAGACAGCTTTGTCACATGGATAGGCCTACTACATGGCCTACATATTTTTTATAATAATATTTCTAAATATGACCGTTTTACTGTATATTTGATCAAATAAATGAAGCCTTGGTGAGCATAAGGGACTGTGCAATGTCAATATAAAAGCATTAAAACAGTGCCTGTAAAATGAATTAAAAACAGCTGCTCTGTTGCCATCTTCTGGAAGCTCCATGTACTTGCACACACATTTAAGAGAAGAAGAGGAACGCTTTTAAGGCACATTTCTCTTTATGTAATCTCCTCAAGCATTTCCATCTCAAAAATATGATATATCATGCCAGAATCCATGGGCAATTAATGTATAAATGACAGAGTTAACAAATACACTAATATAAAAAAAGATAAAAGATCAGAGTTCTAGAAAATTCCAGTATCCGGATCTCAAAATCCAAGATCAAAGCACCAAATTGCTTTAAGCATTTCATTTATCTCATCCAGTCTCTCAAAGAGTTGCATGTACCTTTGATTTTACACTTGGATTCTACGGTCCATTTAATTTCCTTCCTATTTTTTCTCTGTAAACATAATACGGTTTTGTTTTGTTTTCTTATTTCGAAATGTCATTTGACCTGTAATAGTAAATGGTAATAAACATTTATTGAATAAACTGTCCATTGCTTTGTAGTTCCTTTTAAACGTGGAAATGGTCATAAATAAGTTCAAATGACCAAGACATTTATTTTTCCTTTCAGACTGTCACAAACTCCAAACTTGCTGATTCAGAACGCCCCAATTTCTGTGCCCCAGGCCTGTGCGGACTTACTGGAGGTACTCAAACCCCTGCGACCTGGGGCTGGAGACCCCAGAGGGGCAAAGGGTCTGAAGGAAATCTGTGGAGGGGTGGAGTTGGAGGAAGATGAGGAGGAGGATGGGATTGTGGGTCCATCAGGTGAGTGCTGTTGAAGTCTGTGAGGATGGCCGGGGATAGAGGGCAGTCGACGCACTGGGGTCATTGCTGGACTCATTATCGCCCCCTGGGTGCTCAAAGATCCTACTCGCAGGGCCGGTGAAGGGTAGCCCAGCAAGGTAGCGGTGGCATGGGGGGGCAGATCACGGCGAGCGTTTGGTGGAAAAGGGGTAGACGAGATTGGAGACGAGGTGGCTGCTAGCTGAGGGAAGGAGGGCCAGGGCCAAGGAGGAAAAGGCAGAGCAGCGGAGCTCTGGAAGAGAGGGTCCAGCTCACTGGCGCAGTGGCTAAGGTGGGACACGAGGCGCGCACCGATGGGGTCTGAGGATTCTACTCCCTCAAGAGAGCTGAGGTATCTCACCACCTCTCCAACACACTCCCGAAAGCCCAAAGTCCTGTAATCCACTGCCAGAGCACGTGCATCAAAGTAGCCTAGTGGAGAGAATACTTGAATGTTATGCTTGATAAATACATACAATAACGCATGGATTTTCTAACTTTTTAATGCCAAGGAGGACCCCCAGTTATTATGATGGAGAAAACCCTCCTAAAATATAAAAGCAGCTGTACATTTTTCATGTATAAAGTTTATACTACAGCCAGATTTTAACTTTTTTTTCAGCAAGGATGCGTTAAATTGAGTGACAGTACGCAGTAATGTAGACTTTTCAACATTAATCAATTAGAATGATTTCTGAAGGATCATGTGACACTAAAGACTGGAATAATAATATCACAGAAAAAAAATTAATTGGAAAATATATTAAAATAGAAAACAGTTATTTTAAATTGTCAATATTTTTGTTTTTACTGTTTTTTTAATCAAATAAATCCAGCCTTGGCATGAATAAAAGACATATGACCCCAAACTTTTAGTGTATATTGTGAGAAAAAAATATTTAGTGTGATATAAAAAACAACACTTTGTTTTTTCAATTCATTTTTTTTTAAAGGGGTGGTAAAATACGATTTTACTTTTCTAACTTTAGCTAGTGTGTAATGTTGCTGTTTAAGCATAAACAACATCTGCAAAGTTACAACGCTCAAAGTTTAAAGCAAAGGGAGATATTTGCTTTTTAATAAATCAATTTCTAAGGACTATAGCAAACGGCCGGTTGGGAAATACAGCCTTTTCTTCCAGACTTGCTGACATCAGCAGCTCCAATATTTACATAAACCCCTCCCCCGAGAATATTAAATAAGGGGGCGAGGCCATTTTTATTGTTTTATTGCTGTGGAGAAGAGTAGGCTGGACTGTGCTAGGCGGTTAGCGAATCACAACACAGCTGGGCCAGCTGACCAATCTGAGCACATTGCGTATTTTTGAGGGACCGGCTTCATAGAACCAGGCAACTATCAGACAGTTTATACAAGGAGAGACAGAGCAGCGTAAAATAAAGGTAAAATGTATGAAAAATAATGCAAATTTTTTTTTTAAACGAAGCATGAACATGTTACAGTGCACCGCGCAAACACAATCAAGCCTTCGAAAAAATGTGTTTTACCAACACCTTAATGTTTGGATTGTAATAAAGAAGAAAAAATATTAAAATAGTATCTGTAGAATAGAATAAGACAGTTGTAATTAATCTTAATGATTTCTGACCAGTCTTTACAAAGCAAAACAAATTAATAAAAAATATGTAAATCCCCTAGCACCCCCCCCCCCCCCCCTTGACTCCCTGAATCCCATTTTGCAAACTCCTGCAATAAAGGATGATAACAGCTATTTTAATACATTTAAAGAATAAATTTAAACTTTCAGAAGTAAATTTGAGTGGTGTGTGAACGACATGTAGAGGTTGCTGTTACAATGCTAGGATGATGTAATCGGTTGCTGTTTCTATGCAGTTGCTAAGGTTTTATACACTGCTACTGTATGTGGTAGTTCATAAGGTGTTCTAGTTGCTCAAGAAGACGTTTGATTCGAGGCATCATTCCATGGTGGAACCAACATGCAGGCTTACTTACATTCTTAAAGGGATAGTTAACACAACAATGACAATTCTGTTATAATTTACTTACCCTCAAGTTATTCCAAACCTGTATGAATTTCCTTCTTCTGCCAAACACAACAGAAGATATGAAGAATGTCAGTAACCGACGGTTGATGGGCACCATTGACTTCTATAGTATGAAAAACACTACTATTTGGAAATCAATGGGGTTCATTAGAAGAATGAAATTCATACAGGTTTGGAACAACTTGTGGGTAAGCAAATGATCACAGAATTTTCTTTTTTCGGTGAACTATCCCTTTAAGTTAAATATTTGAGGTTATTCAAATCCATAACCCAAACTAAGAGCAATATAACAGGCGCAATAACACTGCATACTGTAATGAAAGCCCTTCTGAAATCTCTTGCTCCATATCTTCTCTCACCTTTGCCGCCCATGGCATGAAGCAGTTTCAGATGATCCACTGTCATCTGAAGAATCTCAGCCTTCTCCAGTTTAGAGGAGCCCTGGTCAGAAGAACATTTTTTAATACAGTTTTTAACCAATGAGCTTGTACAGTAAACTCATTCACCTCAGCTGTTTTGAGAATACAAAGCAGAGCTGAGCCTGTGGCGTTTAGTCTGATCGTCTTACCTGTTTCTCGAAGGCACTGGGTACGAGTCTCCTGAGCTCTGACAGACTGTGGTTGATCCTGTCCCTGCGCCTCTTCTCAATTATCTGAGGAATCCAGCGGAATCAATTTAAAGACAGAACGACCATTCGAAGTGGAAAGCATTTGCTAACTGGATTATTTTTGTGGCCGAGGCCAAGTCGCAGCATTCGTAAAATCAGATTTTTGGAAGAAATAACAAGTCAAATAGGAAAAAACACAAATCAAAGTCAGACAAGAGGGCTTAAACTGTAAAAATGCATGTTGCTGCAGAGGGTCATATTGCAGGGACTTTTGAAAATGGCAAGCATTTACAGAAGAGGCCTTGTAGCAAGATCATATATGAATTATATATTTGGTCTGTTCTTGAACAAGCAAGGGAAAAACAGAGCTGGATTGACGTAAACTCACCCCTCTTCTCTTCTTGCGCGCCAGGATCTGTGAGGTACTGCCTGGAGACATGGACCCAGTGACAGGGCTGAGCAAGAGAAAGAGCGAGCGGGGAAGGGGACAGATTAAAGCTTTGATGTCAATGCATATTGTTGTCATTACTGTACTTAATACAACGCAGAAACGCTGTTGCACATCATCAAACCCAATCTAATTTGTCTTGGGGAACAGCTAGACACGGGAGCGCCGGGGTAAACAGAAAACAAGATTATTTTGGTTTAACGCGTTTTTGGACATTATTGTCAGATGGCTGATATGTTATGATTTTTGCATCGTACGAAAGCATTTTCTTTTTAAGCTCAAAAGACATGATGATTGCATATCCGCAGGGCAGGCTGAAATAGTGGCTTTTGCGTGCACTTTGAGCACATCAATACTCTGTATTATCCTTCAATGTGGATCTGGTTTGCATGGGCACTCTCTGCCCTGCCAGCAGAATGACACTGTTTGTTTTGCTTTTACTTTGACTTCCACGCATAACTATTATTTTTATATCACATCATTGTAAGTCCTTTTAACATTAAGAGGCTTAATTCACAAACATTCCGTTTGTTTAGAGGAAAAGAGTCCAGTCCAAAAAGAAAATTAGTTACAGGAATAAACTTGTATAGAGTTTTTGCGTTCTGGAAGAGAGTTTTCAAAGGCAATAAGATGAGAAACGATTGGTCATTGTAGGGCGCGATTCAAAAGGACCAAATGGCGGTTACATGAGTCTTCAGTCTGCACTTGATTTGTGTCGCAGCTTTACTGAAATATCAAAAAGACTAAATGACTGAGAGAAAAATGCAAAACAGACAGAGAGGGGAAAAGCATGCTGAGCTTTATGCTCGTCAGTGGCACAGGAATAGGAAGATACGCCTCTCAAGAGTAAGTCAAATAAGATTGTTATGGGCCTCCTTCAGCTGTCCTGCTTGACTGTGTCCCTATGTGTGATTTTGACAATGTGCATGTCCGCTCATATAAACTCATGTGTCACTGCGCTCTGGTGTGCTGGTATACGCTACAGAGTTTCAATGTCCATTTAAATTAGGGAGGGACAACCACAAGACGTTTTCTGTAGAATACTGGTTGTAATATTAGCAATTTGATGTTTTCTCAAACATTTGTTGGACGTGTCTCTTCACTGTCCCCTCATGCAGAAACTATGCTCCTATCCTGAATAATGATGCGTCAGGAAAAGCATGGATAGCAGAGTAAATATAAAAATAAATGAAAAAATTGTGGTTGCACTTTTTAATATGTCCTTGTTACAGTGTAATTACATAAGTACTGCATACTATTAATTACCAAAAAGTACTTGTTATGATTTTAGGGTTAGAGTTTGGGGGTTACATTGGTATTTTATTTGGTAACACTTTATTTTACAGTGTACATACATAATAACAATACATTATGCATAATTACATGCAACTAACTCTTAAACAAACCCTAACCCTATTTTAATTATGTGGTTAATTAATATTAGTTTGTACTTATATTATAATTACATTGTAACAACGACACCTTAAACTAAAGTAGCTATACCCTTTTATTTTACGGTGTCTTTGTTACAATGTAATTATAGATTTAAGTCAGAGTAATATCAAGTAACTTGCTTTAGTGTTTGATTAGTTTGAATTGGTTTAGGGTTAGTTGCATGTAACTATGCATAATTTATAGTTATTGCTATAGTAACTACATGTTACAAATGTAATAATGCCACTGTAAAATAAAGTATTACTCAGTTTGGCTTATTTGCTCGGAATAATGCATAATTTAACATAGTATAAATACATGCACTGGAACAAAAAAAATGCTTAAGTACAATCAACTTGGATGTTTAAGTGTTTTCAACTTAAATTACATTAAACTGATTTTATAAATGAGTTGAATCTTGTATAACGTAAAAAGGTGAAACTTATTTTGATTAGTTAATGCAATCTAAAAACGTATGCTGTCAACTTATTGATCATATTTTTTTACAGTGTGTAACGTACACATTAAAATAGCTAAATTAGCCAAATTGCTTATGCTGACGAATGCCAACAATTTGAATAAAAAAATAGAGCATTTGCATAGCTTTATTTGCTAGGATTTTTGCATGTTTTATATCTTGTTATAAAAAGCAGAGTGCATGGTAATCCCTGAAGCCCCATGTAGAGTCGAACAGACACCTTGCATTCCGACTATCAAAGTTGCTATTTTTGCACTGAAAATAGAATTTCGAATAAAACTTAAACTCATCACAAATGTTACTTTTATTGGTTGCTCACGTTCTGAGCTGCAGTGTGAGCTCTGCATGTAGAGCGACTGACAGCTATATACACCCATGTCATCGCCACTGAGCACATTATACACGCAAAGTCCTCACCAGTAGCTGTCCTCCTGTCCGACATCAATCAGTTCGTCTGTGTCCGAGTCTGGGGAACTGTAGTCATGAGGTCTCTTCATCTCCACGGGGTCCTCGGTCCTCCTCTCTCCCTGCAAGGGAAGGTTGAATCGATGGAGGGATGGAGACGTGCAGTCCTGTTGAGATGATCTCAGATGATGGATTTCTCCTCTATCCTTCAAATGCTACAGTAAGGAAACCAGCCACCTTCTAATGCGAGCACGCCCCTCCCTGCTTTTCTTTTTTTCCTCTCCACCTTCTTCTCCTCTATTTCTCCCTCTATCCTCCGACCACAATACAAGCACGCTGCTTGGGAGTCTTTATTAGACTTCTCTTGCCGACTAAGTCTGGTCCTTGTTTCTGCTTTTATGTGTAGCCGTGTTTTGACATCTCTAGACCTCCTGGACTTAAAGCCAGAGAATGACAGTTCTCCTCCTTCTGTCTTCTCTCACTTTTCCTGGCTTTTTCTAACTCTCGGTCACCCTGGCTACCCTCGTCCTCTTGCTTTCTGTTGCAGCTGCACAAGTGACTGAACTTGGGCACTTTGGCAAAGTTGCCAGTTTTGGCTCCCTCTTACCCTCCCACACTCCCTTCCTCCCTCCCTTCCAGCCCCTCATCAGCCCTCCCTTCTTTCTCTCGCTCGCTCTCTGTCATTTCTCTCCTTTCAATTAGCCACTTCTCTCCACTGTCTCATCCTGCTCTATCTTTACCCCCCTCTGTCCCTCCTTCCTTCTGTCTCTGTTTCTCTCTGTCTCCTCTTTTCCACTCTTTTTAATTAGTTCCCCTCCCTCTCTCCCAGGACAATAGGAAGAACGCTGTGGGAATATTGCCTTGGATTTCGACCCACATGCACACAGACAGTGGCCCCAAAAAAGTATATGGCCACTTAAGCCACACTTAAAGCTCTACGGCTTTCGGTGTTAGATACAAAATATCAAACCAAGTCTGCAAATAGTAGTTTCCTCAGGTGTTCAGGATTTTTTTCCCAGCATATCTTGTTTCATACCCATGCTTGAAAAGTGTGAAAAATGTATTTTTCAGTTTTTTTCTTTTAAATAAACAAATACAGATACATTTGAATTTTAAAGTAGTTGAACACATTCTATTTCATTTTTATTTCAACATGTGTGTTTTATTCCTGTGATGGGACAGCTGAATTTCAGCATTATTACTCCAGTCTTCAGTGTCACATGATCCTTCAGAAATCATTCTAATATGCTGATTTGCTGCTCAAGAAACCTTTCTTATTATCATCGATGTTGAAAACAGCTGTGCTGCTTTAAACTTGTTTCCCTGGGATTCTTTGATGAATAGAAAGTTCAAATAATCTGCATTTGTTTAAAAAATATTTTTTTGGTAAGATTATAAATGCCTTTACTTTCACTTTAGATTGATTCAATGCATATTTGCCAAATAAAAATACTAAAACTAAAAATACTGATCCCAAACTTTTGAACAGTAGTGTATATGTATTGTTCACACTTAAGAAAAACAAGTTTGAACACTTAAAACTTTGTTTTTAAAGGCTGGTGGGGGATTTGGGGGTGCTGTTTCATGCATAGTTGAGATTTTTACACTGGTAAAGACGTGGATTCCCATCCTAAACATGGACAAAGTTTAAAAAAATAAGCTATATATATATATATATATATATATATATATATATATATATATATATATATATATATAAGTTTCGGAAAGTTTTTTCTGAGTATGGGTCTATCTGATGTCAGATATGGCAGAATGTCCTTGTACGGGCCATACGGGCCATTTACTTGAGTACTGTACTTAAGTACACTTTTTGAGTATCTGTACTTTACTTAAGTATTATATTTTTCTGGCAACTAATGACTTTAACTTCACTACACTTGAAAGACAAATATCGTACTATTTACTTCACTATGTTTTCATCAAAAGTCATTTCAAAAGTCATTTCAAAAGTCATTTCTGTAGCAGCTTTGAAAGTCAGTGGAGGATTTTTTTTCTTCATTAAAAAGTGTTTGGGGTTTTTGCAGAAAACATTTCAGGAATCACTCTTGTAGGGTCACGTGAAGTTCAATGATTTCCCTGTCTTTTTTGAACACTGATCATGGCAAAATGGAAGAAAACGGATGTCAAAATATTAATTTTGTCGAATATTCACATAAACAGTGTTGATTATGTCTTAAATTAACCTAAACAGTTGGGAGAATATCAGATGTATATCAGTGTATTGGATCCGTGCATTCGACCTTAAAGTGACAGCAGCTTTGTAAAGAGCTTTGTAACTTTTATACAAGAATTTCAATTAATTAGTTAGTCATATGCTAGTATGTTGACTAGCTGTATGATCACTGACTGGCTTAACCTATGATGGCATAATGTGCATTTATACAACGATAATAAAATGATGCATTGACGTAAAAAAGGAAATTTACTTTTGATACTTAAGTACTTTTAAAAACAAATACTTCTGTACTTTTACTTAAGTAAAAGTCTTTCACTTGTAACAGAGTAATACTTGACCAGCAGTACTTTTACTTTTACTCAGTGAAGCTGTGTACTTTGTCCATCTCTGCGCGCGCAGATAGAGTGAGAGAGCAAACGCTTTAGGGAAGTTGTCGGCTTCGCTGCAGTCAAAGGACTTCACGAAATCAACAGTCACCAAAGAAGTGTATTTTTGGTTGTCAGTGCAAGAAAACCCTGTACAGCTTCCCAAAGAACCCAGGTTTATGGGACAGTGGATGGAGTTTGACATCTGGAGCAGCAACGGAGTTGTGCAAGTGTTTTTTTTTTTTTTTTTTTTTTTTCCTGCATTTTGGTGACGATGGTTTTAAACGAGATACAGTTCAACTCTCGATTTGTAGGACGTCTAATGCTGAAAGATGGCGTGGTTCCAGTGATTAAAATTCACAGTCGTATGTTGGAAGCAGGCGGTGAGTAAAACTGCTTCAAATGTCTTTGTGTTGTTAGCTATCGATTCGTTCATTCAAATGCGCTACTACTCCATCGTTTTTCTAACACAGACTAATCTGATGTGCAAAACCATTCTGCTTGCTACTGCTAACATTAAATCGCATACAATAGTTGATAAACCATGTCCTCATAAACCACGAGTAAACCCACACAAATGTTGTAAAACTTGAAACATGACAAGCCGCTAAGCAAATATAAATAACAGTACACACCATTGAGACCTGCTTTAGTCGTCGTTGCTGCTTCTCCTGTTCAATTTCAGCCTCTAGGTCTGATTCTTGATCATATATGTATGGTTAAATCTGATTGAGCTCAATGGTTTATTTAGGATAAGGTTTTTTTCTCCACGATTAAGGATGTCATAACTTTCAGCCCCTCTCAACAGAATAGCTGCACATGCTCATGGCTCTTTAGCTCCGCCCACACGACACGCCTCCATCCGCGCGTTTTTTCCGGGAAGACTCTGTACTGCCTATCTTTCTTTTATAAATATAATAAAACTAAAGATTTTTCAGAGCTATGAAGGATGCAATACTATTCTATAGTTACTCAAGATTGACTTGAGATTGTTTCTGCAAAGGGGTTTCTGAGTGTGGTTGTGCCCAAATAGTTTTTGTATCCAAATAACATTGCATTCAGAATCTGTTTGCTTAGGCATCTTCACAGCAACATTGGCCCGGCTCCCACTTCACCATTAAGAATCAAATGTTGATAAACTTACGATTTGACTACTAATCTTATGTCTCCCCTTGAGTCTCTGGTGGTTACATCCCTGAGTCTGAGCAACAAAGCAGCTCTGATAGTGACCCAAAACTGATGCCCTCTGTCTGGAGAGAGATGAAGAGAGGTTAAGAGAGGATTTAGCCACTGAGTGTCTGAACAGAGGATCTCCTCAAGGACGGCAGCATAACGGTTTCTCATGTCAGACACTCTACATTTTCAAAAGAAACATTTCACTTCACACTATATAGTGTTAAGCATGTTAACTCGCACACCCCCATCCACTACCGTGGGAAGCTGTAGGGCGAGAGTAGCCATGGTAATTAGAATTACTCCTGGCAGGAGTTTGCTGTCAGGAACGGTGCCTTACTGACCCAAGAGCTGCAGCAGCATGTCCTGCATCACACAATACCCAACCCACCCTCTGCCTTCCTGTTGGCCTGCTGCTTTGATTCCATGGGGCCATATGCAGTTAGTTTCCTAGTGTGTATATGTTCATGCCAGTGCGATTGTGTTGGACAGGCAGCCCCTCTAATGCAATTGCATTGGCTATGTGTGGTGACCCTAAGGAGAATAAAAAGATATGCCGTTCAAAACGAAGACAAAACTGTGGTTGAACATTTATGTGTGGTCAGACATTAGTGGAACATTTTCGTAGCAAATGTAATGAATGATGTGTTAGGGAAGCTATTCAAAACTCTAGCTTACAAGTTAATTATAATTCAAGTCAAGCTGCTGTTTTGAAAAAGTAGTTAGCTACATACAACAAGAGGCTCATGTCACGTCACCTTCATTTATATAGCGTTTTTTAAAATGCAGATTGTTTCGAAGCAGCTTTACAGTAATAAAAGGAAAATTAATGCAACAAAGATTTTTTTTGTCTGTACAGCAGCTCTAGAAGAAAGCCATCATCCAGCTAAAAAGGGTTAGTTCACAAAAAAATATAATGATAAAATGATAACAACAGTTCGATAAATTCTTGATATAATGCTTACGCGCTAAACGCAGTGCTGTGCATGCGTATTGCAGACCGGGCTCCTGGGTGCTGCACGCGCTGTTGTTTACAGTCAGTGGCTGACAGGCTTGGAGGATCCGAGTGAAGTGGAGCGAGAAAAATTAGCAATAGTAAATAAAATTCTGTGCTCACGACCAGCTTGGAGGACACAGATATCGTTGACAAGTTAGTTCGCTCAACTTCAGTGGTTTGGAGATATTTTAGCGATCCCATCCGACATAAAACAGAGCGACGTGCGTGGACTGGACTGCTTATCATAGGTTCACGTTCACCACATGGAATTTAGTTATTAAATTATCCTGTTTGTTCAAAGTTCTTCCATATAACATTGAGCCCAACACAGCGGAAAATCTACATTAACTACATTCACACACAGCAGGCTTATTACCTTGTTAGCTATAGTGGGTGACTTACAACAAGCTAATGTTACCAAATTATAGTCACTAAAACATCGGACTTGTACATCGCTATCATAATTGTTTGTCTTTGGTGATGTATTAATGACTCAGCATCGCCTGTATCAAAAGAGAAATAATTTCATCCGATGTTTAAAATGAATAAAATAGAATAGACAACCCTTACTGGAGATCCACAAATACTGAACTTTGCTGTCTCTCTCCTCTCCTGACTAGACCACTGTTGGTGAGGTGTTTGTGTGTGTCGGTGAGATGCATGTTGGACCAATCCAATGTGGGGCAAGAGAGAGGGGAATCAAAATGTTTCTTGTTTGCGTTTTTAGTGTTTTACATAATTAAGTAGGCTATATATAATGCAATATTGAGCGTTTTTGTTCTATTTCAGCTGCGAAAATCGTTCACAGCAGAACCGTAATGTGTCTCACAGCAACGTGTGTTACTGAACGATTCAGCGATTTAATGAATCGTTTGAATGAACGACTCATTGACTCACTCATTAAGACGACCACCTGCTGCCACCTACCGGTGGTTCAATTTCATGTTTAAACATACTTTCCAACATGTCTTATTTACCTATTCAAAACTACAATTCTCAAATTTAATGTAGTTGTAATTTTTCAGTGTAAATTATTTAATTTAATTGGTAACAGCCCTTATAGTGTCTTATTTTAATTTAATGTATTGATCAAAATTACAAATATAAAATGAAACCTGAAGCATAGCCTATATTTAATAAGATTAAGGGGAAATGCCCTTTATAAAAGGTGAAAATATCACAAATTTCAAATGACTCAATAAAAATAAAAACCACAAATATGCAGATTTAAATATGTCAAAGCTGATTGAACACTGATGAGAATATTGCTTCAGAATAAATTATATTTACAACACACACTTTTCCGGACAAGCAAATTTTTTACTTGGACAAGTGAATGAACGATTTACTTGTTCGAAGGACAAGCACATGAACATGCTTAATGTCAAGCCCTGTATAATGATATTATTGATATATAGTGTTGAGTAAAAAAATGCTGACCACAGTTTAGATTTTAATAAATAAATCTACCTCCGTTTTAATAAATTGTTCACCTGTTTGGGAAGTGTTTGTAATGTTTTGACAATAAAGGATAGTTTAAAACCACAGTGAACTGTCTGTTTTCTACATATTTCACTCAGGAGCAAAAATATGCCTTTAAACTTTAAAAAAGTTAAGATTTTACATTTATCGTGATATTTATCGATATCGACTGATATGGTAAATTATATCTTGATAATTATTTTGGGTCATATCGCCCAGCCCTACATTAATTACGGGCCTTGAAAGTACATTGCAACTAAATTGCAGTCTATGGAGGGGTCTGAGAGCTCTCGAATTTAATCTAAAATATCTTAATTTGTGTTCTGGAGATAAACAAACGTCTAACTGAGATGACATGAGGGTGAGGATATAATGACAGATGACTTTTACACAAGGGAGGCAATACGGTTTTTTTTTCTTGTTTTTTTTCCTCGAATATAAAAATATAACTGTCCAATTATATAATTTATAATTTATTCATAACCATAATTTTGCTGATATAAAAACAACATGTTTTGAATGAAAGACTGGTCTCAAGATGTGACCATATTAAAAAGGTAAATTTATACCAAATACAGCAAAAATAAATAAATAATTGACATAAAACAGTGACTGAATCTATTCATTTAAATGTCAAGAAAACTGATTCCCAAGAATAAGCTGGACTTAACAATAGACAAAGAGAACCATTGCTTATGTGTTGATTCACTACCTGAACTGTTTAGGATGAACCAATTCACTTGAATAAAATGAACTTTCAGATGCCAAATATGAGAGACAGAGGACTATTAAGATCTGATTTGATTAATTTCTTAGCTCTCACAATAAAACAGTAATGTAATGCTTAATTGCACTACACAACAACTCATAAAGCCACTTTCACACTACTGAACAATTAGTAGCACTGCTAGACACCTGTTTAAACTTACTTCATGCATCCACTAAAAAAGAGGTATTTGACATTTAGTTTCATATTTTATTATTCATTAAAAAAAAAAAAAAACGCATGCTTTTTTAATTCACTTGAGTGTCCAAATAGTTTTTGGGGCCACTGTACATGTATGTGTTTGGGCATCTGTTTTATGAGTTTTCCCAGGGTATGAGCCATATAAAACGCATGTTCTTGCTCAAAAGTTTCCTTTCTCCTTCTTCTTTTAGAGATGGATGGTGGCAGCAATTAGCAGCGAGCGGACGTGTGGCATTTGACCGTCGCGGGAGGCTTATAGTTTGATGTGTGAGTCAAAATGAGTGTAAGAGATCCCTTTATCCCTCCATCCTCCCCCGACTCCATCTCCTTTCATTACCAATCCCTCTTTTATTCGGGTCTGGATCTCATTTCCAGAAAGCAAGAAGAAAGGAACTCAAGAGAAAATCGGCCTTTCACCGTGTCTCTGCTGTTATTTTTGTTGTCCACCCGCTTCAAGCCGAGCTTTCTTCTCGTTCTCCGTTCTGATCATTTTTCTGCATCCTTCGCTTCTCCCCCTTTCTCCTCCTCTTCCTCTGGGTTTTTGATCTTTGTCATGGCACACTTCCTCCACTGATGACAAATTAAGGGGGGGAAATCACAGTGGAAAATGGATGAGAGCAACAGGGGGAATTAAGTAAATAAATAAGTTGATCTGTAAAAATAGTTTGAAGGGGGAAAACTGAGAACAAGCGCCAGAGAACAAAGTGAACACTGGTACTCAAAGCGGCTTCTTACGCTCTTGGTTGGCCACTTCAGTGCTTTTGCAAAACCCTCCCTCTTCACCACAACAAGAACAGCTCCACAATTGAAATTAACAAGCTCATATTTTTACGATTCTCTCATAGAAAGAGAAGAACACACACACACACACACACACACACACGCATCATGGTCGGTCGCCCGCTTTCCATTTTTCACATAGTCAATCACTCACTCACACACACACACACACACACACACACACACACACACACACACACACACACACACACACACACACACACACACACTCACACACATACACACACACACGCTAATGTGCAACTTGCATATTAAATGTTACTGCCAAATGATAGCAGCCAAAGCTCACACGCTCTTCCTCAAGCGGTAATCATGTATTAATTCATGCTGACACACACACACATCCACACGCCCACATGCATTTAACCAGCTCTACCACATCTTGCACGACTTTCCTCCCTTTATGTGTAAATCTCAGCGGCTGACCCCAAAATCAGCCCGTGTTTTGATGTTCCTTTTCATTCGGTTCTCTGAGTGTTGGAGAGCGGAGGCCCCACTACGAGCGCTGGCAAATCCCACAGGGACTTATCTCTCCTCCAGCCACGAGAGGAATGCCAGACACTGAGGCCTGCCCACTTTAAAGCCCACAAATGACACAGGTCGCATTGCATGAATCTGTGTATGCATATTCATGGACATGTGTCCTCAAGCACAAATGCACTGTATGCATGACACATGTCACAACTGACTGTGGTGTTGAGGTGAAGCCTCTGTATGCTTGCAATAACATGAAGATACATACAGTGCATGTTCAGATTAAATAAGCTGATTTCTGTAATTTGATTCAATTTTATATTCATTACTTTTTTGATATATAATTTCTATAACTATGTTTTCATTTTTTTAACTATGTAGCATACATATTCTTTATATAAGTAAGGGATAATCCATGGATGTGCTTTATGATTTTAATGCAGAACGTGGAGGCAAAGAACATTTACCTAGTGCATTCAAATCATTTAAAGTCATCATGAAATGAAAATTGACCCTATTTACTTTGTTAGAACAAATGAAAGGTTAATACACGGAGAGAAAAAAAAGTAGACACACCCTAGCGGCTGCAAATCTAATCTGCCCGCGAGTGTCGTCTAGCAACTCTTAATACCCTTCTGGGCTGTAAACGCCTAACTCTTGTCTAACTCCTAACTCTAACTCTTGGCCAATCACATCGTGTATAGAGTCGGTGGGCGGGGCCATAATGACGACGGCTGAGTTGCGTTTGCGTGCTTCTAGTAAACACAGAAACCGGCGGACGGCGGTCTTTCGAATCAGCTTTGACCGCGACTCTGGAAGACTTGGAGTTAAGCTTTTCTCTGAGAAAAGAACAAAGAGCGGCACTGAAGTCATTCTTAAAAAGGGAAGATGTGTTCTAAGTTTTGCTGACCAGATACAGTGAATGTTTAATCTATCAACAAGCTCCGCTTCACCTTCGTTGCTCTGGTTGGTGTAGCGCTATCCTATCGCGTGCAGAGGGAGTCTGAAAGACAACCGTTTATCCCGCCCCTCAGATTGAGCCCTGTCAATGGTGAGTTTCCAGACCAAACAACTTGATGTGGGTCTGGCTTGTCAGGCTACTGTCTTACATGACTGTGTTCCCAAACAGCAGCATCAACTCTGAAAGCAAGACAACAAGTTTATTGCGTTTCTCTGAAACGCAAATAATTTATTATATACAAAAATTATTATATAGGGTGGCTTCTCCTATGGTTCTTAGTGAATTTTTAGCTGTATTTTATCAGGAAGTGACAATTACGTTCTCTTCGATGTTTTATGCGATATTGCAATTTTGCGCATAAATTGTATTCGCAACTTTAAATGGAAACATATGCTGCGTCCTAATGTATGTTCCTTTTGTGAAGAAAAAGTACATACTTTTGAGTGTGTAGCAGAAAAGTATGCAAGCTTCGGGATACTACTTCATCATCTTTAATGGACTCTGTCGCTTAGTTACGTGTATCCCATCACCGTTTAAACTGCTGCTCTGTCAATCATCACACAGTTCAAATCCTCCACATTCAGTTTAATTTACTACTGTATCGGAGAGAAATGTAGTTACATGTTGATTTGCCATTTGTGGGTCTTTAATGCAGAGACTCTCCTCATGTGTGTGCAGTTTAGATATAATGATGCATTCAATTTAAAAGTTAATGGCCAAACGTCATTACAAAAGTTCACAGTGCTACTGCAGGTGACATATAATGTGGACAACACTGAATAAATATATTTTTGTCAGGTTAAATACTGATAGTTGGTCACTCAATCCCCTTTATCTAAACCTCTCTACTTAACCGTCGGACTCGCTCATCCATCATGTTTGTAGTTTTTTAACACTTTTTATCCGTGTTTGTAGTTCTAATCGAATCCTCCTCCAACTCGCAATGGGTTGTGGACAATATCAGCCGTTAGAGTGCGCAACGATACACACTTTGAATTCTGACTGGAAAAATTAGACCATCCGGGTATCTTTGGAATACTCTTTTCAACATATTTTCTACAATTTGGGACATACTTATTCTATTTTCGATTACTATTTAGCATGGATAGTATGCGAATTGGGACGCAGGGATAGCTATGTTTAAATCCAGAGACCGTGTCCATGCGTCGCCTGTCAGTGACGTCATATCCGCGCTTCCCTCGGTTTCCAGTTTTACTTTCGTATAAACCATGGAATCACCAAACACTTTAATATATTATGTAATGTTATTATATATTATGTATGTGTAATATAATAATTAATATGTAATTTTATTATATATTATGTTTTATTAGACAGGCGAGCAACGGTTTGGATACATTTATTATTGTTTGAATATGGAGCTAGAAATATGACAATATGATTTGAATTTGAATTGTATGAATCTGAATTATTGACAAGTGTAATCTAACAAAATTGAATATTATGTTGCATTTATAGTTCTGAATTAGAATTTTTAAAGGTTGAAAATAGAACATTTGAAATTGAACACATCTGAAATGTTTTTATGTCGAAATTGTATAGACATGTATTTTCAAACACCCAATATTTTATTCTGAATTAATAGACTGGAAAAATTGTAAAACATTATTTAGAAAAAAAGTTACCTTGTTGCCTTTATTTTGTATCAACTCAAATTTTTAATTTCAATAAACAGGCAACCAGGTTACTCACTTTTTTAAGTTAAACCAAAAATTTTTTTTACAGTGTACAGTTAACTTAAAGGAGTGAATGAAAACAGTGCGTAAAGTCGGACAGCCGTTGAGTGTACATCCGCTGTAGCTACACTCGTTATTGCATTGTGGGGTTGAATGAGTGCACTCGCACATGTCCACTATGGTTTCGGACAATGGTTGTCCCCTCAAATATTGTCCTATTTGAGGGTATAGGGGGCGGTCTGGGATTCAGCCCAGGTCTGTTCAACAAAATAATAGTCTTATAGCAGTAGTAGGCTACCGCTTCTAAAACTGTACAGGACAGGTCCTAGATCGGGCTTTCTTTGCAACTTAACGTGTTTCACAGAAAATGAGTGAAATGTGTATCCGATAAATGAAATATTAATCAGCACCCGACATGTTTTATTTAATTGTGCGGAAAAGTACCGGCACCTTCTCCATTTTTCTTGTTGTTACACGAGTCAGGTCTCGCTACTCGCTTGTCATTGATCAGCTCTCAAAAGTCACTTGACGAAGGGCATTTTAATCAGAAAAGTTAAAACTTTTTTCAACTTGCAGATGCGCTGAGCTGCAGAAAAAAACGTCGGTGTCGGTGTTTAAAAAAGTGCTCACGACTTTTTAGAAAACACGGTTTATGGTAAACACGGTTTACAATCACAGGATTATAGTTTTAGAATAGATTATAGCTTTAGAAAAGACATCAAGTGTGAACACGGCCTTAAGCATGTACGTATGGGCTGCACAAAATGTAGTAGCATTGGTCCCATCCAGTGAGTGAAAGGTCGTGTTACCATGATTTACACGTTCATGATGACAGGGCAACAGGCGGCGTCTACTGTTATCAAAAAGCCTGCGATTTCAGGCGGCCTCCTCCCTCCATCTCTGCCAGGGGAAGACAGCAACGTTGTTTACCCACGCAGCCATGCCCGCCTCATCCGGCTCCCAAAAGATAAATAAGAAGGGCAAAAGCCAACAAGAGGAAGCAGAAAGGGCCCTTTGTGGCCAAGAGCGAGGTCCCTTTCAAGCTGTTTTCCCACAGCGCCGAGCCCCCGATAGAGGGCCTGACTGCGGTAACTCTCGCTGGTGCCGGGGCCCAGACGGGCCGGGTAGGCCTCACTAGGCCACAAGCAGCCATTGTCTGTCGCCACAGAAACCAGCGTCTTCATGTCAGACATGTTTTTCTGTTTGTTTTCTTTTTTTGTCTTTAATGTGGCCAGGGGAATGTTTCCTCCCCTTCTCCCCCCAACCCATCCACATTTCTTTCCCTTTTTTCTTCTCCTTCCAAATGTTGTCCTCCTCCCTCTCGTTCTTGCTCCATCTCTCTTTATTTCTCCAAAAGATTGTCATTTGTAAAGCTCTTGAGCGGTAGGCAGGCCCTATCTTTGTCATGGTGTTGTGGCCTGCCTCTCTCTCATTTTTTTTATCTTACTTTATGAGGTTTTGGCACAAGCTCATACTTTTTCTGACTTGAAAAAGGGGGAAAAAACACTCAAAAACAACAAAACCTATCCCCAAAGAATTCCGTCGTTCCCACGCTAAGCCAATTTTCTCCTCAAGATTAAACAAGCTCCAACAACAGAAGGAAAAGGAGAAAGTGGAGAAAAGAGAGAAGATCTGGTTATGATTCGAGACTCTAAACTAAGAGAGGATGCCCCACAGACATCGAATGAGAAAAACAAATCTGTAAAAAAAGAGAAGTGTTTCTATTTTTAAGAGTCTAAAGAATGTCACTGTGTGCCATGACTCAAAGGATTTGCAGCTCCATGGTAATCAGTTCATTCTGACTGAGATCGTCAACCACATCACACGCACTACGCCATCTTTTATGAGCTGGGCAAGAGGAGGGGAAGAAACGAAAGTCAGAATAATTTATTTCGCGCTCGTAGCCAGTGCCACAGCATTGTTTTGGCAATGTTACTCCAAATGCTCTTCGGTATTCGCTTGCAACCACTGTTTATCTTAAAATGGATGTTTTATGTAGCTGAAATATCTTCTTGGTTTTGTGTTTAAATTTTCAAGTAATTTACAACTCAGAGGTGAATTCACTAAACAGTTTTCTATACACAACAACAATGTACTAAAGACAGAAACATTTTTCCTTGCATTTTTCACATACAGATATCACCATTGTCAAAACGATCCCTGTTCAGCAAAAACAGCAAAAAACTATTAAAAACGCTGTATTATGCTGGCAGGCCTGTAGTTGGCGACTTTCACTTTTTAAAGAAACGCTATGTGCCTATAGACTGAACATGTAATTGGCATTCACATGATGTCACTGGTTTCACAAACTCATGTTGCTGTAGTTTACATGTAAACCAATAACGATATTGTTTTCAAAAACCTGCACTTGAAACCCGTTTTCAAAAGTTTGTATTTTCAGGCCCCCAAAACATCTTTGTTGTGTAAATGAATGGCAAAAATGCATAAAAAGTTTGATATTTTTAGTTCAGAAAAGTGTAAACGGCCTCTTTTTTTTCTTCCTACAGTCGCAATCCATTTAAACGTAAATGCTAAATTAGGTGAAATTTTAAACATTTTGGCGAATTAGTATGTTTCCTTCATGTTTCCTCTTCAAAAAATAATGTCCATACAAATCACATTGCATGAATTCATATGAATTTGCCACTTTGTAAAATAGTTTCTTTCTCATGAGATCAGGTTGGTATAGAAGCTTGAATTTCACTACAGAATAATAAAACAAAAGGTAATGATGACTTTTTATCTCACATTTCAGACTTTTTCTCGCAATTCTGACTTTTTAACTCGCAATTCTGACTTTATAACGAGCAATTCTGACTTTATAACTCTCAATTCTGACTTTATATCATACAATTCTGACTTTATAACTCGCAATTCTGACTTTATATCATGCAATTCTGACTTTATAACTCGCAATTCTGACTTTATAACTCGCAATTCTGACTTTATAACTAGCAATTCTGACTTTATAACTCGCAATTCTGACTTTATATCATGCAATTCTGACTTTTTAACTCGCAATTCTGACTTTATAACTAGCAATTCTGACTTTATAACTAGCAATTCTGACTTTATAACTAGCAATTCTGATTTTATAACTCGAAATTCTGACTTTATATCATACAATTCTGACTTTATAACTAGCAATTCTGACTTTATATCATGCAATTCTGACTTTATAACTCGTAATTCTGATTTTATAACTCGAAATTCTGACTTTATATCATACAATTCTGACTTTATAACTAGCAATTCTGACTTTATATCATGCAATTCTGACTTTATAACTCGCAATTCTGACTTTATATCATACAATTCTGACTTTATAACTAGCAATTCTGACTTTATATCATGCAATTCTGACTTTATAACTCGCAATTCTGATTTTATAACTCGAAATTCTGACTTTATAACTCGCAATTCTGACTTTATAACTCGCAATTCTGACTTTATATCACGCAATTCTGACTTTATATCACGCAATTCTGACTTCATATCATGCAATTCTGACTTTATATCACGCAATTCTGACTTTATATCACGCAATTCTGATTTTATATCATACAATTCTGACTTTATAACTAGCAATTCTGACTTTATATCATGCAATTCTGACTTTATAACTCGCAATTCTGACTTTATAACTCACGATTCTGACTTTATAACTCGCAATTCTGACTTTATAACTCGCAATTCTGACTTTGTATCATGCAATTCTGACTTTATAACTCGCAATTCTGACTTTATAACTCGCAATTCTGACTTTATAACTCGCAATTCTGACTTTATAACTCGCAATTCTGACTTTATAACTCGCAATTCTGACTTTATAACTCGCAATTCTGACTTTATAACTCGCAATTCTGACTTTATATCACGCAATTCTGACTTTATATCACGCAATTCTGACTTTATAACTCGCAATTCTGACTTTATAACTCGCAATTCTGATTTTATAACTCGAAATTCTGACTTTATAACTCGCAATTCTGACTTTATAACTCGCAATTCTGACTTTATATCACGCAATTCTGACTTTATATCACGCAATTCTGACTTCATATCATGCAATTCTGACTTTATATCACGCAATTCTGACTTTATATCACGCAATTCTGACTTTATATCATACAATTCTGACTTTATAACTAGCAATTCTGACTTTATATCATGCAATTCTGACTTTATAACTCGCAATTCTGACTTTATAACTCACGATTCTGACTTTATAACTCGCAATTCTGACTTTATATCACGCAATTCTGACTTTATAACTCGCAATTCTGACTTTATAACTCGCAATTCTGACTTTATAACTCGCAATTCTGACTTTGTATCATGCAATTCTGACTTTATAACTCGCAATTCTGACTTTATAACTCGCAATTCTGACTTTATAACTCGCAATTCTGACTTTATAACTCGCAATTCTGACTTTATAACTAGCAATTCTGACTTTATATCATGCAATTCTGACTTTATAACTCGCAATTCTGATTTTATAACTCGAAATTCTGACTTTATATCATACAATTCTGACTTTATAACTCGCAATTCTGACTTTATAACTCGCAATTCTGACTTTATAACTCGCAATTCTGACTTTATAACTCGCAATTCTGACTTTATATCACGCAATTCTGACTTTATATCACGCAATTCTGACTTTATAACTCGCAATTCTGACTTTATAACTCGCAATTCTGACTTTATAACTCGCAATTCTGACTTTATAACTAGCAATTCTGACTTTATAACTAGCAATTCTGACTTTATATCATGCAATTCTGACTTTATAACTAGCAATTCTGACTTTATAACTCACAGTTCTGACTTTTTATCATGCAATTCTGACTTTATAACTCGCAATTCTGACAGTGACTTGTTAACAGTGACTTGCTGCCACCTACTGCTGGTTTTAATTTCACATTAAAAGTATCTTCATGTTTATAATAATTTCAGATATCATTATTCAATGTTTTATGTTTAAAACAAACATTATTTACAAACATTATCAAAACATTATTTATGCATTTGTAACTTCATATTATTAGCTGCATCTAAATGCCATATCAAATACAGCTTCTGTGTTTCCTCTCCATTGCAAAGATGAATTTTGTTATTTAATTTGATTGGTAACGGCCCTACTGTGTCTTATTATTATAATTAAATTTGATTAAATTGTGAAATTGACATAAAAGATGATACATGCAAACAACTTAAAAAATACAATAATAAAAGGTAAAAAAAAATGCTCATAAAAAGGTAAAAACATCAATTGAAGCATATTGGAAAAAAATATTTCTGTCACTGCTGTGAACAGACCACCACATAGAATATGAAGAATATCAAAAACTTTTTGAGTCAGCTTTCCACAGCAGTCCTAAGCCTGCCAAGGTACCATTACAATAATACACTCAGAAAAAATATTGCGTAATTATCATTATCAATAAAATCCTAGAAAATATTGATAAGTTTTTGTCAATATATTGCACACCCCTAATCAAAATTCATCAAAGTAGTATTGTCCAATGTTGAAAGTTGAGACATCCCACATAAAAGGTTGGTCTACTGGGGACAGATTTGGCATTATGCAGGCATTTTGCTCATTCCTAAGTTTTGATCATTCATACTTATCACTTAGTTCGTATTGTAATATTAATCATTATTGTTCTATTAATGATCAGCCAAGTTTACTATATGATGGTGGTCCTACAGTGTGTCATGGGTGTGTAGTGCAGCAGAGATGAGGAGATCTAGCCTGGATGCCAGCCGAACTCAGCCCCGCACACACATTTTTTAGGTTGGGCGGTTCGGTCTGGCATCGATCCATAGAGGAGTAATTATCTCCCAACAGAAACTGTTCGGACCAATTAAATCATCAGGGCGGGCTTTAGACGATGATGGACAGATGATAAACAGTAACGTAATCATCACGTCATCAAAGGGGCTTGGATTATATTAGTTTGAATCCTAAACGGAGAGCTTGTTTGTATCTGCATTCACCTTCACAATTTCTCTCAAAAATGATCATCTTGAGTAAGTACTCTGTGTATCATTAAATTATTTTATTTTTTTACAACACCAGCAAAGATCGTTTATTCCAGTGTGCGTGCAGACAGGGTTGCCAAGATTTTACAACAAAACCAGCCAACTACTAGCCCTAAACAATAGCTTCTCGGGGGGGTTCTCCGGGAAAAAATGGTATTTGGGGGGTAAAATGTGTGTTATTTTGGCAAGGTTGCCTGCTAAAATTCGCACTCATGGGTCTATATCACATAATAGTCGCTTCAACACGCGGACATAGAAAACAACCCACAGAAAAAAACATGGACTTGGCAACACAGTGCAGTTGAGCTCTGTTGACATTTGACAATGCGTCGTCGCTTCATTGCTCTGATTGGTTGTAGGTCTATCCAATTGATGTCTTTCCTGGTTCGGTTGAAACACGCCCCATAATCACAGCCCAATGGAGCAGTATCAGGCTCATATTCTGACTAGAATTGAGTATGACCATGTCAGGCTAGAGGAGATCCAGAACTTCCAAACAGATAGGCTTTTATTTTAAGAAACACTGAACAGAACACCAAACACCAAATCAGACTTAAGACTAGAAACAGGAGTGACTACACAAGAGGAACTTAAATAGCAAACAGAAACAAGATAATTAACAAGACACAGCTGAACTAAACTAATGAGGGAAACCATGGTGACAAACAAGTGGCGGGAAACAGAGACAAAAGAGCATGTGGGCAGTGCAAAAACACAATGGAAAATGACATGTGACAGTGAGCCTGAAGTGGAGGTCCGATATCCGGAATCTGATCTTACTTTCTGGGCATTTGCTCACAGTTTGAGATCTGGTGACTGTGGGGGCGATTTTAGTACAGTGAACTCATTGTCATGTTCAAGAAACCAATTTGAAATGATTTGAGCTTTGTGAAATTGTGCATTATCCTGCTGGAAGTAGCCATCAGAGGATGGGTACATGGTGGTCATAAAGGGATGGACATGGTCAGAAACAATGCTCAGGTAGGCCGTGGCATTTAAATGATGCCCAATTGGCACTAAGGGGCCTAAAGTGTGCAAAGAAAACATCCCCCACACCATTACACCACCACCACCAGCCTGCACCCATGGTAACGATGCATGATGGATCTATGTTCTCATTCGGTTTACGCCAAATTCTGACCATCTGAATGTCTCAACAGAAATCGAGACTCATCAGACCAGGCAACATTTTTCCAGTCTTCACCTGTCCAATTTTGGTGAGCTCGTGCAAATTGGAGCCTCTTTTTCCTATTTGTAGTGGAGATAAGTGGTACCCGGTGGGGTCTTCTGTTGTTGTAGCCCATCCATCTCAAGGTTGTGTGTGTTGTGGCTTCGCAAATGCTTTGCTGCATACCTCAGTTATAACAAGTTGTTATTTCAGTCAAAATTGCTCTTCTATCATCTTGAATCAGTCGGCCTGTTTTCCTCTGACCTCTAGCATCAACAAGGCATTTTCGCCCACAGGACTGCCGCATACTAAATGTTTTTGCCTTTTCAGACCATTCTTTGTAAACCCTAGAAATTGTTGTGTGTGAAAATCCCAGTAACTGAGCAGATTGTGAAATACTCAGACCGGCCCGTCTGAAACCGACAGCCATGCTCAAAATTGCTTAAATCACCTTTCTTTCCCATTCTGACATTCAGTTTGGAGTTCAGGAGATTGTCTTGACCTGGACCACACCCCTAAATGCATTGAAGCAACTGTCATGTGATTGGTTGATTAGATAACTGCATTAATGAGAAATTGAACAGGTGTTCCTAATAATCCTTTAGGTGAGTGTACAAATGATTTAAAAACTAAACTAAATTTGGAATTGAAAAGATTTTATATTAAAGAATGATAAGAAAGAATATAATTATATCATACTATTTATATTTGTATCACACACTATTATATAATTTTATTTCACCGTTTTTTGCCTTCATGTCATTTACATGTCGCTTCTAAAGCTAAAATCACCAAAACACCTAGACATTTAACTAAGATGTATTGTCCTAATACTTTGCATTGGATAATCTGTCATGGCATTCCAAAGAGAGCTAATTTTAGCTTTCCAAGAAGAAGAGGATTATACAGAGTGTTCAGGAGGTGTTGTTGAAGGATGGGCTAATGTTATATCACACCCGGCATAATCAACTAGAGATGCTAACTGAAAACTGGCACTAGGTGTTGGGTTTGGGACTGATTAACAGCCAATAGAAAACCAAACAAAAACAACTTTAGGTTTCCATCTTTATCTAAGTAGTTGATTACTGTAATGATGGGTTTTGATGGGCTAATGAATGGCATTAGTCTGGCTTTTAGTTAAGGATTAGTTTAGCATGTAGTTTGGTCTTAGTTTCAGTGTTTGGTGGGTGTTGGAGAGCTGTCAGTCTGTGGTCAGCCTGCATGATATTGAGGGCTGCAGGCCTCCGGCTCTGTCCACCACGCTGCTATGTTTGAACTTAATTACAGCCAGTCGGCCCTGTCATTACAGCCCAGAGCAGCCGAGCGACGGCCGGCCCGTAGGTAGTGGCGGTAGAATCCCAAACAACAGCGTGCAGTCACACACTCTCTTGGGCACAGCAAACACACATTGGGATGGACACAGACGTATCCAAACCACACAGACACAAACAGAAACACAGATGCAAGCAAGACCGTTGTCACGCACTCCACATCAACGCAAACAAAATAATTGCCCTGCAGCAGACACAGATTATCATTCGTATAAATCATAAAATAATAATTCTCTATTAAAGGTGTTTCATTGACAGAACTGGGGTTTAGTTAACAGGATAGTTGACCCAGAAATAAATATCATGTTTTTTATATATTTTTATAGATTATAAATAATATTATTTATAAGCTGTTATCCGCATGGGGACCAAAAAATGTCCCAACAAGGACAAGGATTTCTTATATTGCCATCTTCATCCCCATGATGTATGGGTTTATTATTTTTAGATTACTTCCTAACTATGGGTTTGTACATAGCCACGGGAACATATTTTATCAGGGTGCTGGGCCGGGGCTTGATGTTGCGTGGTGGGGCCGTGGTGGAGTATTTAAACAAAATCCAAATATAATATAAAATACAGCAGAAAATCTTCTTACCGTATAACACTCAAATGTAGTTTGGCGCTCTGGAGTTAAAGTTCGGTTCATTGCAAAGTTTCAAAGCAAAAAGGCAAGACGCGGGCAGTAGATGAAAAAAAAAAAAAAAAAAGTCTCCAGATGCATTTTTTAGAATGGACTGCATGGTAAATGGACTGCATTTATATAGCGCTTTTAACAGACCCTATGGCCATCCAAAGCGCTTTACATTTTTGCCTCACATTCACCCATTCATACACCGACGGCGATGTCAGCGATGTAAGGCACCATCCAGCACGTCGGGAGCAGCTGGGGTTAGGTGTCTTGCTCATGGACACTTCGACACTTGGTCAGGCGGAACCGGGGATCGAACCACCAACCTTTCGGTTTGTAGACAACCTACATGAACCACTGAGCCACTGCCGCCCCGAAGCTGAACTTATTTTTTTCTTGAGGGCCACATTTTTAGAACGCCTTGTCATACCCGAGACACGAGTGCATCAATTAATGGTCCATCTAGCAAGTTCACATAGAAAAAACAATGGAAAAGCACAGTCAAATGGGAAAAAAAACATGTTCTATGTAAATGCTGGGTAATGCTTTAATCAATACCTCTATTTAGTTTTTTTACAGATATTTGCGTGAACATGGATCAGTGTCAAATTAGTTCTTTGTAGTCTTAGAACAACGACTGGTAACTGGTGTGCATCTTGAGACAAAACAATAGAAATCAAGTTGCTTTCAGTTAAAACAGCTTAAATATGCATTTAAAGGTGCACTGTGTAGTATTTTTGCAGTAAAAATGTTTAAAAACCACTAGGCCAGTGTTATTTATTTTGTTCAAGCTGAGTTCTTACAATATCACAAATGTTTTTTGAAACATCTTTCCTCACACCTCCCCCTCACTCTCTCATTTCTGTCAATAGGGAGATGTGAGGGAAGATGTTTCGGCCGGGACTTTTTACTCATCGAGCCGAAGTACTCTCAGAAGTGCTATTCCGCCATACATTATAGTTCTCCTTTTTAATCCGATTAGAAACGCGCCACGTTTTATTTTGTCACCATACTTGATCGTTCAACTACTTGTGTAACTGTATTTAAATAGGGGAAACGTGGAGGTGTTTGGTACTTCTAAGTTGATCTCTGTTTGGTTCCATAGTGAATGAACTGGGCTTAGTGGGCTAAGCTAAATGCTATCAGATCGTCACTGCCCGTCAGAGAGATTAAGAGCACGCACTGAGACGAGAGAGGTATGTATCAACTCGTTTTAGTTAAGGGAATAACATAGTTTAATATGAAAAGGCAGTGAAGTATCCCTTTAAGAACGGCTCATCGGAATGATGACACGGACAATTCGTCCATATTTTTTTACAGTCTATGCTTTGTTTTGCATAGTCACCCTCTAGCGGATGGAAAAATTACAGTGCAGCTTTAAGTCTGTTTTTACAGTGTTATTACATGTTTTACAATGTTATTACAGTTTTAAAATAACTGTTTTCTATTTTCATTTCACAATTCATTCCTGTGAATAAATACATTTAAAATAATAGAAATACAATAAATATACATAATGTTAGATTTATTGTTTGTTTTGGGCTGAACTATTCCTTTAATAAATTGAAGAATGAGAAGGAAGGCAATGAGCTCTGAAGATCTGCATATCTGCAAACAGCAAAGCTCTGCTTGTGGCCGGAAGCATGTGGCTGTAGCAACAACAATTATTATTCTCCTTTGCCTCAAATAAATGATAATAAGAAGGCTGACATGTTTATTTCTGGCAGTCATCGGCCTGGGAGAGAAAAAGAAGACGCACAGGGCACAATGAGACGTCGTCTCTGAATGACACAAGCACATTAAGTGGTAATTACAGAGAGACGAGATTTCCTTTCTGACCACAGAAGAGAGTGGTGTCTTCAGACTGCAGAGGGGCGCCGGTCCTATTAAGGCCCCCGAAATTGGTATCATATCACCAAGACCCCCAACTACAGCCCCCATCTGATGTCTAGATCCTCCAGACACTTTGTGGTGTATTATGACCGTTCCACCTCAAACAAACACACCCACCTAACCGCCCACAACATGCACGCACACAAAAGAGACAGTCAAGGCTCTGTGTCAGATCTTGTGATCAGTGTGCGAGGGGTCTGCGCTGGTGCCACAAAACAAATTCCTGACATTCTGCGATAATTCAAACGTTTCACGGCGCAGTTTTTGCACCCATGAGAGACAGTGCTCGGGAATGGAAAATGCCACCATGTCATGGCAATCGCTCCCCATTGTCTCTCTCTTTAATCAGTGCTCTTCTGTGGCTCTAAATATCCCAGTGGTGTGCATCTATGCCTGGGAAAAAGCAGCTCTTTGCCCTTCTCAGTCCCAAAACATGCCATTGCACCGCACTGTCTGTGTCCTCGCATATGATGACAGGAAAATTTTCACTTGCATCCTTCAATCTTAATGTGCACCTTAGGAGATCTGAGAATGGCAACAACAAAAAATCCACCATATTTATGACGCATCCAAAAGCAGAGAATCAAATGCACTTCATTTTGAAGCAGGAGATCAGCATTTGATTTAAGTTATAGTTTAATGTTTACAGGGTTTGGGGACAACACTCTAGCTTATATATAGGAATTATAAGGATGAATAGAGTTTTATGAGGTGCTATAAATTTAATTTTCAAAAGAGGGTCTATGGCGGCTTATGTCCACTTGCCTACCCTGTGGTTTAGAGGGGCCACCATGAAGCCTTTGTGTTCTGTGGGTTTACCATGGGAAAATTCTGCAAACAAATAACTCACCCGGTGACCCATCAGTGTTAAAAATCACTTTCGAGCGCTGTGGATTGTGATGCATGGGTGCGGTGCAGGCTGCAGGAACTGCATGTTTGTTTAATCTCAGTCCAAATGTTAAAAAACAGCTATTTTCAGGCTAAAGAGAGCAAATAAACACACATTCCATTGCAGACAATGGGGGTAGGCACATGGTCTGACATGAGCTGGCTGTACGGGCATGTTAGGATTTGGGCATTGTGAAGACATCAGTCCTCACTCAGAGCAGGATCTATTTCAGAGCACATGTGAGTTTGTCATCCTGCCTCACTATGGTGGTCGACCACTATGCTGAAAAATAAACTACTTCCCATGTGCTGTTCATCACCCTGTCGTCTGTGTTACAGTGCTGTAAATGTGCACTTGTTGAAACTCTTGGCAGTACCAACTGTTTCAGGCATTTTGCTCCCTCACCTGGTGATAGTGGTAATTACATTTTTTTCATTGCAGTTGTTTCCCCATAGTATCCACCTTGATTTTAACATAAGCAGGTGCTGCCATTTGTAAATAGAATTGTAGCTTTTATATTTCATTTATTGGACAGTAGAGTATGTTAGAGTGGTACAGGATATGCATGAGAGCAGTAGGACAGTGGTAAGGTGTGCCGTAGGTGAGACAGAGGACTTCACGGTGAAGGTGGGACTGCATCAAGGATCGGCTCTGAGCCCCTTTTTGTTTGTGGTGGTGATGGACAGGCTGACAGATGAGGTCAGACAGGAATCTCCATGGACTATGATGGATGACATTGTGATCTGTAGTGAGAGCAGGGTGCAGGTGGAGGAAAGTCTAGAGAGGTGGAGGTTCGCTCTGAAGAGAAGAGGAATGAAGGTTAGTCGCAGCAAGACAGAATACATGTGTGTGAATGAGAGAGAACCTACACTCTAAAAAATGCTGGGTTAAAAACAACCCAAGTTGGGGAGTATGGAAAAGAGGCGAAGAAGCGTGTGCAGGCAGGTTGGAATGGGTGGAGAAAAGTGTCAGGTCTGTTGTGTGATAAAAGTGTACCAGCAATAATGAAAGGAAAGGTGTACGGACAATAGTGAGACCAGCGATGTTGTATGGTTTGGAGACAGTTGCACCGAGGAAAAGACAGGAGGAAGAGCTAAAGATGTTGAGGTTCTCTTTGGGAGTGACGAGGATGGATAGGATCAGGAATGAGTACATCAGAGGGACAGCACATGTGAGATGTTTTGGAGACAAAGTCAGAGAGGCCAGGTTGAGATGGTTTGGACATGTTCAGAGGAGGGAGAGTGAATACATCGGTAAAAGGATACTGAGGTTAGAGCTGCCAGGCAGGAGGTCAAGAGGAAGGCCAAAGAGGTTTATGGATGTAGTGAAGGAGGACATGAAGATAGTCGGTCTGAGAGAAAGAAGAAGAAGAAGAAGAAGAAGAAGAAGAAGAAGAAGAAGAAGAAGAAGAAGAAGAAGAAGAAATAGCCTAATTTAAAGTTGACTAAAATTGGAAATAGCCTATAAAGTAAAAAAAAAAATTTAAAAAAAGAAGAAAATTAAACCTAAATAGCAATATTAAAAATAAAAACTAGTAAATTGATAAAAGAAGCGAAGTGACTAAAATGAACATGAAAACTATAAAAAATAAATAAACGATAGGCATAGTTCAAATTATTTATAAAACTAAAATAAAAACTAATAAAAGTGCTTGGATCCATTCAATGGATTACTTGGAGCTATACATTTATTTTCTTGTTGGTGCTCGAACTGTTTGCATTCCACCAACTATATTGTATGGACAAAAACAGCTTAAACATTCTTTTTATATCTTGCGATCAGATCAGGGGACATACGTCTAATATTTTTTTGAGAGAACCATTTCCTTATCATGTTCTCCCTTTATATCACAAACCCTACAGTTGATAAGTTCCAGGTTTGAACGTGAAAGAGAATTACACACACAGATAGCCTCCTGCTATATATAGGCTATAACTAAATATTTGTATCCATATTTCATCCACCAAATTACAGCCTAATTGAGTGAATTATAGCCTGTGAATTACGACAGGCAACACTAGACTCTGAGCTAGGAGCCAAAAAAATCCACAATTAATTGTCTTCATTTAATTCATTTAATAAAGCCTATCATTTAATTTACATTAATTTTAAATTAACAGTCTCTATATATTAGGCCTATTACTTCATATATTGAAATAGAGTGAAGTAATATTATTACTTAATTAAAATATATTGACATAGGGAGATTAATCTAATAAATAAGTCATGACCAACAAAAAAAAAACAAAAAAACTGGGAACATAAACGCATATGCAAAGATCAAATTCTCTCTTTTTCAGTTCGCCAGTCGTCTCCGCGTTGGCTTTAGTAATTCGAAGATAGTACTTCGGTTGTACAATGTATCCTAAATCCGAGTTTTTTGTGAGTATAAATAAGTGGCTAACACCCTAAGTAGTGCACTATATAGGGTATAGGGAACGATATTGGGGTCGGACTCTCCGCTCGACTCCACCCGCTACTATGGCAGCGACAGGAAGTATAACGCAGACGTCAGGAAGCAGTCATCAGGGAGACATTTTTAAAACACCACCATAAACAACAACCAAACATACATTTGAATGTAAGTATAAACAAATTACTGTTATTGAAAAATCAGTTTTAGCATCAGAGGTAGTAGCAGTCAACAGTTTTTCCGTACACTGTTGTTCCGTGTGTACTGGATCGGATTGCTTCCCATAATTCGCTTATTACTGAACTTCATTGCTGTAAACACATGTTAAATCGCGTTTCTGTTATTCGTGAATTGTAAGTGATGTGTAGCGCGAGCTCGATTTAATCAACTGTTGATATTATCGTGACAGTGATTCGATAATCTATATAAATATTCCACTTTAAATGTTTGCTGCATTGTGCATTAAATTAACAGTGCGATATTGGTATGATAGTCAATACAGCCTATATTATATTCTACTTAATTGGGGACATTTCGAAGTTCAGTGGTCAAAATATAATTGACATCTCACTTAGAATTATCTGTGAATTAAAACGGTGTAAAAAAAGGTTTTTGTGGGATCATCTATGTACAATTATTTTTATGTTTTTAATAACCATTGCAAATGGCGAACATCTATCTATCTATCTGTCTATCTGTCTGCACTCACAAATCAGATATATTAGAAGAAAATTATGAGAAAATAACATTAATATATATATATATATATATATATATATATATATATATATATATATATATATATATATATATATATATATATATATATATATATATATATTTAACTATGAGTCTGTGTTATTTTATGTTTGCACTTTTGGAAATGGGTTTTACTATCTTTAATTGGGCTTATTATTTTGTATTTTAGCCTCAAAGCAAAAATTGTGCTTTTTTGCTAATATATTTGTTGCAGATGTAAATGTTTACTTGATGATTATTATTTAATTTTTATTTAATATCAGGGTTTACTTCCACTCAACTACTTAAGATGTGTGGGAGGGAAAATGGGGACCTATTTTATCTTTTTGTGAAGCTTGACAATATGGAATTATTTCATATGATGTCTTTATCATGATCTTTGGTTTAATATTTAACTTCTACCCTTGCCAGATAAGCAAATGGCTCTCCTACGGTAAATATGGAGGTTCCTTCCTATCTGTCCAGGCTCTTGTCTGAGCTGAACGAACAGCGGAAGAGGGACTTCTTCTGTGACTGCAGCATCATAGTAGAGGGACGTGTTTTCAAAGCACATCGAAATATTCTCTTCGCCAGCAGTGGTTATTTCCGTGCTTTGCTGGTGCATTACCTTAAAGACAATGGCCAGCGACACAGCACGGCCTCTCTGGACATCGTCACAGCCGAGGCATTCTCCTTCATCCTGGACTTTTTGTATTCGGGTCACCTGGACCTGCGCAGCGAAAATGTCATTGAAATAATGTCAGCTGCGAGCTACCTGCAGATGACCGACGTGGTGAACTTTTGTAAGGGCTACATTAAATCATCCCTGGAGATCTGTAACAGAGAGAGGGAGAGACACAAAAACAGGGAGGGTTTGAATCATAGTGCAACCCCAGTTTCAGTCACTAGTGCCCCTGTGGCGTCCACTTCCGAAGCCGACCAAAGGACCTGTCAGGTCACCGAAGCCCTCAGCCCTGATGATGCTCCAACGGCTGCTATCTGCACACCCGCAGCCACCAGTAGTAAAGACTCAGAGAGTGAAAACTCTCAAGGAGCATTTCCCAACCATCCTCCCATGAATGCTCCACTGAAGATCAGTCCAGGCCCAGATTTAGTCAACTCCTCCACCCCAGGTCTGCTTCTGGGGTTGGTGCATCCCAAAATAGAGTATGACCCTGACGAAGAGGGCGAATCTTCACGGGAATCTAAAGAAACCACACTTTATCAAGTCCCAAATCACGATGGGGAGAGAACGGTTAACTCTAGCCCGGCTCCGAGCACTGAGCACTCCTCCTTATCATTTACTAACTGTCCTATAAAGCAGTTTCCAGATGTGCTGTACAGAGGGGGGATGAACCCTAACCGGGATGAACACTTTTCCCAGAATTTGGGGTACATTGGATTCGGCCGTGGTGATGATGTACTTGGTCCTGCGGTCCCTTGTGGGATAGAGATTCAGAATGACTGGTATGGGGATGATCCAGGTGAGAGATGCTGGATAAAATTGCTACAGTAACACAATCCTTTTTGATTTGAGTTGTAATTGATATATATGTGTTTACACAGGGAGGCTACACAAATGTCCGTTCTGCCCATATACGGCCAAGCAGAAGGGCATTTTGAAAAGGCACATCCGCTGCCACACGGGAGAAAGGCCGTATCCTTGTGAGGTGTGCGGCAAACGCTTCACACGACAAGAACATCTTCGCACTCATGCAGTTTCTGTAAGTCTTCAAAACCCCTGAGGAATATTTGAAAGTGTAGCTATATTGCTTTTGAAATAAATATGTTTAATAGAATTAAGTATTGCACACAGTTTACCGAATTTGCTATAAAGCTGTTTTATTTAGTTCTAAAGACTGGCAAGAGAAGGAACATGGTCAGGTGTCAATATTAAATAAACAGTAATATAAAAATATATATTTATATAATTACACAGTGAATTTTATGCATACAGTAATATTCAAAAGTATTGAATCACTTTTTGAAAATAATTGAAAACAATTGAAAATATTTAAGGTGACTTATTTGCATTGCACTTTTCACAATACACACTGTTTCAAAAGCAGCTTGACACAAAATCATGACGTTAATGTTCATATTATTTTAATATCTTCATGCCAATAGTTGCATTTTACAGATAAGAGCATATCTGTATGCTCAAGACCAATATATAATTGATATGTAATATGTATGCAGAATATAAATTTAAATTACATATTTATCCAACTTCATATGTAGAGCTGTGCGATTAAAATTCCAAATATGGGTTACTATACTTGGCCTTCACATGTCTATATACCAGTGTGTATATATATATTAGGCATGTGCCGATATCAATTTTTCATGTTGCTATTAATTGCTGAAGTTTTATCACGATATACGACATTATCACAATATTGAAATAAGTTGCAAAAAAAAGTGTTGCCATAGCATAACAGCTTTAAGAACTATTTTTGTAATAACAAAAATATAACTGAATGTTTAAATACAATAATGCACCAAAAATATATAGAGCTCTGGAGAAACAATTAAGAGACCTTTTAACATTGAGAAATCAATGAGAAATCAATGTTAAGAGGTCTCTTGATTTTTTTCAGAGCTGTTAACATTACTTAGAATAATTAATTCTTTGTAAGTATTTTTCAGTGTCAGTTTGGTAATACTGAATTAACATGTTAACTAATGAAGTCGTATGTCTCAAAAAATGTTTAAGTTTGAAAATAAATAGCCTATTAAGTCTTTAAGTATTAAGTATTGAGATTCAGTGTTGGGCAAGCTACTTGGAAAATGTAGTGAGCCATGCTACCAGTTACTCTACATTAAATTAAGCTTCACTACACTGAAGCTACCCCCCTTGGAAGTGTAGCAAGCTAAGCTACAGCAACTTAACAAAAGTAGTTTACTACATCTAAGCTACTTTTTTTTTATTTTTTTTTATATTGAAACAACTTCATTCATATCAATGCTATCTCAGTGATCATTAAAAGTCAAGCATTTAGACACATTTTTTTTAGTTATTCAAAAACTGTCCGAAATCAATTCGGCAACAAAAACATGTGATCCATAATATTAATAAAACCAAGTCTATTGCACAAAACTAGGATAAGGGATTAAGCCGGGATATCTTGGGAATCTTGTCATGTTTATGCAAAATTTAGTACACAGCTGTCATGTAAACATACCCTGAAGCCAGGATCACCAAAATATCCCAGCTTAATCCCTTATCCTAGTATTGTGCAATAGGCCTCTGGTGTCGAGTGTGTGTGTGTGTGTGTGTGTGTGTGTGTGTGTGTGTGTGTGTGTGTGTGTGTGTGTGTGTGTGTGTGTGTGTGTGTGTGTGTGTGTGTGTGTGTGTGTGTGTGTGTGTGTGTGTGTGTTCATCTGTATCTGTACGATATGCATACACAACTGTGTGTTTGCATTTATGCTCAATTTAGACTTGGGCACTTTTGCAGGACAAACTGTAAGTTAATTTACAACTCAACTTGTACAAAAAAAGTCCAGTCCAGAAATTACAGTAGCAAAATAATTAAGACCTGCTCCAAACAGTACCAAAAAACAAAACGTGTGTGTGTGTGTGTGGTATCGCCCCAACACATGAAACAAGATTCATTCATTCATATCAAGAGGTGGCCAGGCTGGACCCCGATACTTTTAACAAGAGGTGTTTATTCAAGAGACACAATATATTTTAAAACTTTGCAGTTTCTCTTTTGTCACCGCGCTGATGATGAGCGTGCAACAGCGAATAGAGCGCTAGGAAAAAAAAACGTCAACTAGATAGTGCGAATGTGCACGCGCCTATCCCGTATTTATGCGCTCACTGCCAAATGAGTACTTTGAAAGGCTCGCGTGCGCATCTGTGCGCGTCTGCGCGAGGCAGAAAGGAACATAGAAAGTATATCCGCATTCTTATCAGTTGTGTTTCCAATTTGAGCTTGATCCTCAGAAATGCTTGGGAAAATGTAACGTTAGCTTGTGTGGACGCTACCGCACTACTTGATCAACAGAAGAGCTTCGCTACTGAAAAGCTATTTCATTGAGAAAACAGTCACGCTACTGAAAAATGTAGTTAAGCTAGTAGTGTCACTACTTGTAGCGACGCTACTGCCCAACACTGTTGAGATTACAAAAAACGAATGGCTGTTTTAAAAACTACACGTTTCTTTTGTTTGCGGGGGTTTCCGCTGAATTCTGCAGTTCTTCAGCGCCCTCTGCTGTCACTGAGCGGCACTTCACCAGCGCGTCTCCTTCACTCGTTCATGTGCTTCTCATTTACACCTGAGCGAGTGAATACTTTGATGCAGAATACAGTGGGCAAAGTGTTCTTGAGTGCATTATAACAAATTATTAATTGTTAATAAATTATTATTTACAATATTTTAAAGTGCCCACGATAACAATATCGTGCATATTCATTATCGTGATGAATCGCATTATCGAAAATCGGCACATGTCTAATATTAGAGATGTCAATTTTCACAAATTCCCCTATTTTCACAGTTATTATGCATTGCTCTGTATGCGCTAAAGCCGTAGCACTGAATGACAACCGGTAGCCATACGTTACACTGAAGCCATTTGCTAGTGCTTTTTATTTTGCTAAAATAAACGCATCCTTTATGATTGATCACATATAACGTTACAAAATAAAAGTAATATTATAAATAACTTCAGCACAATCTGATGCGAATGCAGAAATTAATTTGAACTAGTTACATGCGCGAGTCAGAATGCGTGACCGTGACTCATGTTGTGCATGCGCTCTTCCTGGATCAACACGATGAAACACACGGCAAATAAACCCAAATAATTAACAATCACAATGTTTTATTACAATAGTGTTCTCATTAATGTTGTGTAATATGACAGTCCCAATCAGTCATTATTAGTTGTGCATTGCTGTTGGAGCTGCACGCTGAAGCTGATAACCGCCACGCTTTTACTACCGCTCGCCTCTAACGTTAATTATTAACCAAATGCATCCTTATGAGATAAATCAGCTATAGATAGGCCTGCACACAAAAAAACACAACATTACAACTTACATTTGCATAAAACAAAAGGCTGTGAATGCACATGCAAACTTGCAGTCATGATGAAGGTGTAACTCCAGCTGTAAAATGGTCCCTAGTAGAACTTGGGAACATGCTTGCTTCATTTTTCCTCCCATTTCGCGGTTGAGCCGCACGCACGCGCATGACCCTGCTTAATCGATGACCCTGCTTAATCAATGATTGATAAGTCTTATCGATCAAATGTCTTATCGATAATTAAGCGATCATCGATTAATCGTTGACATCCCTAATATATATATATATATATATATATATTTGGCTCCCTCTCTATTTTCTCTCTACATGCTACAGCTGGGCACATTTTTTAGGAAACACAGTGTATCTTTCCACTTTTATGCAGACAACAGCCAAATTTACATTCCAATCAAGCGCAATATTCCTACAGCACTACACTCTCTTCATCTATGCTTAAAGGAGGTGAAGGCTTGGCTAGCTCAAAATTTCTATCCCTTAATGATGATAAGACCGAGGTCATTGTTTTCAGCCCAAGTGAAAGGTCCCAGTACACATGCCCAGACTTGGGGAGTCTATCTCCCTTTAAATCTACAGGAGTGCGGAACTTAGGTGTTCTTGTTGACCAGTCTTTAAAGTTTGATAAACACATCTCATCTGTAGTCTCATCTGGTTTCTACCAACTTCGCTTACTATCTAAAATCAAAGGCTTTCTCACTCCTATAACTTTGGAAATGGCGGTTCATGCTTTTATCACGTGTCGACTGGATTATTGCAACTCACTATATTCCGGTATATCAGATTCTCAAATCTCCCGTCTTCAATTAGTCCAAAATGCGGCGGCCAGACTCATCCATAATTGTTGCAAATATGATCATATCTCTCCCATCCTCAGATCTTTACATTGGTTACCAGTCCGGCAGAGAATAGATTTCAAAATTCTTCTTTTCGTCTTCAAATCTTTACACAACCTAGCACCGGTTTATCTCTCTGAACTTATTCATCCGTACATTCCGTCCAGAAGTCTCAGATCCCATGACCAGGCGCTGCTGGTAGTCCCTCGTGTCAGACTTAAGCGTAGAGGGGAGCGTGCTTTTGTGGTGGCAGGGGGGTACATATATTTATTCAGCAAGTATGCATTAAATTGATCAAAAGTTGGTATATACTTGATGATGTTACTTCCAGACACTGTACATGTTCTGCAGAATAATAATTGAATGAATCAAAGATTAAAAGCATACATAAATTGATGTATGTATCGGTATGTTTACATTTTTATTTCTGTTTTAAAGGTCCATCGCTCCACCTGGCCCATTGTTTGCAAAGGCTGTCGTCAAGTGTTCTCAGGCATTGTATCCCAGGGAATGAAGCGATTTGGACTTTGCGATGGCTGCACCTTTGTTACTACAACAAATGAGGATCCCTCCTCCATGAACCTCAGCATCCAGTCTGAGGCTATGGAGAGGGGCTCTAGAGACTCTGATTGGCCCATGTTTATAGTGGAAAGGGATGAAGCGGAGGCGAGTGCTAGTACTGCTGGACAGGATGATAAGCAGAATGTTGCAAAGCAGCTTGGGGAGAATGGCATGATAGATTCATTGCCATAGTTGTGCTTGTTTACCAAATCAATAAAAAAGACTTTGTGAGAAGTACATAAAAGGCTGAGGCAGGGTGTGACTAACATTCTACTGGTAACAAACTACCGGTTTAGTCACTTTCTTTAATATATTTTTGTGGATTGGAAGAAGCGGTTAATTATTTGGTGGAATTAAAGGATGAATTTGTATTAGAAACATTACACAGCTGGGAAAGCTTTGAAACATTATGTTTGGGTTTAGTATCTACAGTAGCTAATTATGGATTATGAACATATTTTGCTGTATGACAATTAAGGCACAACAGATTTGAATGTGTTGTGGCAGTTGTGTGAATAAATATTTTTATGCTTTAAAGCAATCTGCCTTAAACACTTTTCAGGGACTCTTTCAGTGGTCTTGTCAATTCACTTGTTTGAACAAATAACAGTTGAGTAGCTATTATGTATCCAGAAGTAAAATGCTTTGTCATCATCTAGTGGTAGTTCCAGTTTTGGTTATTGTTTAGCCTATGTTACCTTTTTTCATTTGCCAAGAAGTTATGAAAGTCAAAATGCTTCTTCTTTTTTCTTCTTTTTTTTAAAAATCATTTTGTTTTTGAGAAGGCAATTAAAATATCTTCTTTATAAAAGAAAACATTTACTGTGCGTTGATCCGTATTCATGGAAACTGAAACTCTTTTCTTGTCACGAGTGTAGTTCGTTTCTCGAGCAAATGACTCCTATAAGTCGGTTCTTTTTTAGTGAATCAAATCCAATGAAAACATCCGATTGCGATTCCCATTTGGCGAGGTCTATTGCAGCAGGTAAGTCATGAGTTGTAGTCACATGTGTGATGTCATATGATAAACCAGGAAATGCACACTAGTTGTTCGGGATTTTGGAGCTACATTATGGTTAGTCGCAAGGTAAGTTCGCATTAGTGCAGACATTCAGTGCACGCGCGCGTGTCTTGCGAGCAATCATGCAAATGGCTCTGAGTCAGATATCACCGCTGCTTTGTATACTATGCGCCTCATCAATTTGGGCTCGATATACACCCGACTGGACCAGTCTGGACGCCAGACCTCTGCCTGAATGGTACGACGAGGTGAAGTTTGGGATATTTGTTCATTGGGGGGTGTTTTCAGTGCCCGCGTTCGGCAGCGAGTGGTTCTGGTGGAACTGGAAGGGCATACAAAAATCTGATTATGTCCAGTTCATGATCAAAAACTACCCCCCTGGATTCAGCTATGCGGACTTCGCACCTGATTTCCGCGCGCAGTTTTTTGATCCTCAAGAGTGGGCTGATATCTTCGAAGCTTCAGGAGCAAAGTAAGTTATGGCACTTATGATATGCTTTGGCATGCAATGATGCTTATTAGGAATATTTTTTTTTTTCACCATTCTTCTCAGATATGTGGTCTTCACATCAAAACACCATGAAGGCTTCACAAATTGGGCGTCCCCAAATTCGTGGAATTGGAATTCTGTGGATGATGGACCTCACAGGGATCTTGTGGGAGATTTGGGCAATGCAATAAGAGAGAGGTATTTGGTAGACAATGAACTATGTATTTTTTCCTCTGCAATTGCTGGAAATGTTCAATAGCTTTATGGTATAGCCTATCTAATTTAATACAGCAACTTTTCTATTTGTATTAGGTCTCTGCATTATGGACTCTACAGCTCTCTGTTTGAATGGTTCAATCCCCTCTACCTAAGTGACAAGAAAGCTGGTTTCAAGACCCAGGATTTTGTTGCAAAAAAAGTCATGCCAGAACTCCTCAATCTGGTCAACAGGTAAATCGCGCATCAGTCATGTGATGATACAGGCTGGAGAAGAATGAACAATTGTTTATGACAAAAGCCTGACTGTTCTGTTGTATTTTGTCAGTGTAAAGATGAACCTTTACAGCTTAATTGGTTATGTTTTTAACATCTCAGATACAAGCCAGACTTAATTTGGTCAGATGGGGACTGGGAAGCTCCTGACACTTATTGGAACTCTACAGAATTCCTCGCCTGGCTCTACAACGACAGTCCAGTCAAAGTGAGATCATCGTGTCATGTCATTCTTATTGTAGAACTGTTTCAAATTATCATTCTGATAAATATGACTGCATTATTTCGTTTCTTACAGGATGTGGTGGTGACCAATGACAGATGGGGCAAAGGCTGTTACTGTAAACATGGAGGTTATTTCAACTGTGCTGACAAGTTTACTCCTGGACAGCTGCCTAATCACAAGTGGGAGAAATGTCAGTCAGTGGACAAATTATCATGGGGGTATCGCCGAAATATAAAACTAAGCGAACTGATGGATCTACCAGCACTCATAAAGGTGTGACGTGTGTGATTCCTGCATCGTAAATTATGTATTGTGAATGAAATACATGGACACAAAAGCAAATGAAATT
This sequence comes from Pseudorasbora parva, assembly GCF_024679245.1. Classification (NCBI taxonomy): domain Eukaryota; kingdom Metazoa; phylum Chordata; class Actinopteri; order Cypriniformes; family Gobionidae; genus Pseudorasbora; species Pseudorasbora parva. The sequence goes on from NC_090190.1 coordinate 12,179,711, forward strand.
CATGTGTCTAATGTGTCAATTAAGCTTTAACCTCTCATATGTTGTGACCGCAGGACCTGGTCTCCACCGTGTCTTTAGGGGGGAATTACCTGTTGAATGTTGGGCCCACAGCAGACGGCATGATCGTACCTGTCTTTGAGGAGCGTCTCAGAGGAATCGGAGCCTGGCTGAAGATCAACGGTGAAGCCATCTATGCAACTAAACCTTGGAGAGTTCAGGCTGAGAATGCTACTGTTAATATCTGGTGTGTTGATGTTTTTGTAATTTTCCTCTTATCTTTGTATCGCACAGTTCCTTTGAAAAAATGTCCAAAGACAGTTGACTGACAAGTCAGTCAACCGATCATACGTCTGTCATAAATGATGTGAATACTTCTTGGTCTGTTTATAAACAGCCTGAATTTTTGTAATGTGAGTTAACTGTAGTCTTGATTCCTTCTCTACTGTTTGTGAATTGTTATTTTAGCTTTGATTATCCCAATAAATCATTTTTAAATGTTCCTTCAATTCCAGGTATACTTCAAAAAACACCAGCACTGTGTATGCGATCTTAACTGCCAATCCCATGGAAATTGCATTTCAGCTTTTTATGCCCAAAACCTCCAGCAGCACGGTGGTAAATATTTATGAGTTCATCAGGTTTAAGGAATAAAATGTTATTTTTGTGTAAATTAAATAAAATTACTTTCATGGTCTCAATGAAGTATATTTTCTTTCTGTTCAGGTGACTTTGTTGGGGAACCCTGAGCCTTTAAAATGGGCTCCTCTGAAACCATCCGGGCTGATTGTAGCACTGCCTGATCTGCCTTTCACACCCGCTCAAGCCTGGACCCTCAAGCTGGACGGGGTGGCTTAAAGCCTTTAAAACATTTTAAAAGATTTGAATGGGCTTTTAATGACATTTGTTTTAGAAATGTTTTGTATAAATCAAGTTATTTTATTTTTATAGTTGATTTGATATGATTGCTCAATAAAAATTACCAACTGAATGTCTCACCAAAACCAAATGTGATTTTCAGACTGTTAACTTCCTGTTAACAACCTTATAGCATTGCATATTAGATACCTAGGAACCCAGGGTAAAAATGGAAACATAATTTCAACTGATGCTAATGTCATTTTATTGTTTGCCCAAAACAAAACTGATGAGACTTTCAAATAGTAAAAAATAAATAAAATAAAAATCTTTGTAATAGACAAAGAGGTTGAGGCAGAGCTCAAATATTATACTGTAAGATAACTACCAATTTAATCACTTTTACTTTGTTTTGTTTTTTGAATAGAAATGGTTATTAGGCAATTATTTATTTATTTGATGGAATTAAAAGATTAATTTGTATTGGAAACAGCTGGAAAAACTGTAATGTTATTTTTGGGTTTAGTTTTATGCAGTGGCTAATTATGGATTATGTTTGAATAAATATTCTTTACTGTAAAGTGCACTTTTTAGGGACTGTGTCAATGGTTTTAACAGTTAATTAGTTAAACAAATTAAAATGACACAAGTATGTTTGTGATCATGAACCTAAAATGCGCTGTTTTTTTGTTGTTGTGTTTTTTTTACAATATTCTATTGTTGAATTTTTTTTACAATAGAAAACTTATGGTTGGTTGCTGTTAGCTTTTATTTATTGAGGCTGTAATGTACATTATTTGTTTTAGACTAGCCTATAAATATTACTTTAGCTGCTTTCAAATAAGTTAGTCGAGTCGTATTTGTTCCCCTCCACCCATTTTATAAAAAAAGGAAATAAAAAAGATTTAGTTTAAAAAAATTAAAGTTAATAAAAGGAATTTCCCCTTTTACAAAAGGGAACGAGTAGCATAGTGCTAATAATGGGAAGCGAAACTTCCAGTGTTTCTCCCATAGACCGTAAAAGGTTTCTCCTGAAGGCAAGTCACGTGTTGTAGTCACGTGTTTGATGGCATATGGTTAACCAGGAAATGCAAACTTTTTGCCAGGTTTTGCTTTATTTTTAATTGTATGTTATGGCGGTAGAACTCTAGTGTGGAAATCGGTACGTACTGACATTCGTGCATTATATTCACTTTTACAGAGCTCAGTGCTCGTGCTCGTGTCTGTAAGTTTGCGACCAACCATGCAAGTGACTCTGATATCACCGCTGCTATGTCTACTATGCGCCTCATCAATCGGGGCTCGATATACACCCGACTGGACCAGTCTGGACGCCAGACCTCTGCCTGAATGGTACGACGAGGTGAAGTTTGGGATATTTGTTCATTGGGGGGTGTTTTCAGTGCCCGCGTTCGGCAGCGAGTGGTTCTGGTGGAACTGGAAGGGCGCATATGAACTTGAATATATCCTGTACATGATCAAAAACTACCCCCCTGGATTCAGCTATACGGACTTCGCATCTGATTTCCGCGCGCAGTTTTTTGATCCAGAAGAGTGGGCTGATATCTTCGAAGCTTCAGGAGCAAAGTAAGTTATGGTAACTTACTTAAAATATGCGTTTGCAATGATGCTTCATATTAGGAATACTAATACTATTATTTTTCATTCTTCTCAGATATGTGGTCCTTACATCAAAACACCATGAAGGCTTCACAAATTGGGGTTCCCCTAATTCGTGGAATTGGAATTCTGTGGATAATGGGCCTCACAGGGATCTTGTGGAAGATTTGGGGAATGCAATAAGAAAGAGGTATTGTTTGCTTGTAGCCTGACGTCTTTTCAACCACAAAATAAGCTATATCCTGCAAATAGTTTCATCAGGGGAAACCATTACAACATACTTCTATATCTAGTAGATATAGGCTACCTCATAAATCTTGTCATAAGTCCTTTACCCGGTACAAAAATGTTCTTTTTCAAAAAACTAATTTATAATTTAGAAATTATATTTATTTATTTATTTATAAAGAAATTAAAATAATAATAATTTCTTTATAGAAATTAAAGAATCATAACAAAAAAAAATCACATGTAACTGTATGACTGTTACTGAAAAATAAGTGTAAAATGGTTTGTGACTCTTTACAGAAACAACATAAAGAAAATCCTTCCTTGAACATAAAAACATTTGGTGGCCTTAACTACTATGTACTTATATCAAACAAATAAGTGTAGTGTACTTATTGTGCTCATTGTATTGCAACACACTTGTGCTGATATTGAGGAGGGATACGGGTACAGTTAGGGGCAGGTGTGTTGGTATAAGGGAAGTGTCAACAGTGTAATTAGGGGCCAAGCACCGAAGGTGCGAAGGCACCTATTCGCCTTATTCACCTGCCGGCCATTTTGAAAACTCTAACGCCGTTGTGGGGTACACAAACCCGGAAGTTGGACTCCGATACGGTACTAATCAGTAGCAGCGTTCTGTGTCACTAACTTTCTGCCTGCTGTGTGTAACAAAATCATGTAATACATCACTGATAATATGTTTATGTATATAGTTTTTTTGTTGTTAATGTTTTTTAATTTTGGTCTCTAATGTAATTTCTAATGTTCTGCCCTTTTTCTGGTACATTTTTCCATACTTACAATATACAAGCAGGCCATTTGTATTCCTCTATACCAATAAATGTACATCGTTACCTGTACAAACCTAGACCAGTATGCCTATCAATGTTTTTGAATGACTTATTTCTTTCTAATGTTCTGACCAGTTGTAAAGTTATGAAAGACATCATCCATGTGTAGTAAAATTGTACTTTATTCTTTAGATAAATGGACATTTTATTTTACATATATGAAGATCCAGTAGGTTATACACATACACATATCTCCCACATGTAAATTAACTGTATCAACTATAATACTGATCTGCCCACATTGACACTATATGATAAATTCAAATAAGCTGATAACATCACCGTTTTCTCCAGAATGACTACAGCAGAATCCAATTGTGTTGCAATATTGTCCTGTTTAACACCGTGAAGCTGCTTTGGAACAATCGACATTGTAAAAGCGCTAAATAAAGCTGACTTGACATGTCCCAGTCTTGCTATTGTTTGAGTCTTTTGAACTTCGTCTGTAGTGAAATGCAGAAATTACGACCAGGATCCCTTCTGATATTTTTTTAATCCACTCTCCATGTAATCCCTTATCCTCCGGAAAATGGTAAAAGGTTTTTCCTCTGTAGGATTTTTTCCTGAGTGACGAAGTGCAGTGAAACAGAATGCTGCTATTGATTTGTACCTTATCAGAGTCCAGCTTCCGGGTTTGTGTACCCCACAACGGCGTTAGAGTTTTCAAAATGGCCGCCAGGTGAATAAGGCGAATTGAAACCGTTAGTGTTCTTCTTCCTCCGCTCTGGAAGTCTATGGCAGCCCATAGAACCACTTGCAGGAAAGTTATGAAATTTGGCACACAGATAGAGGATAGTCCCATTAGTAATCACACCAAATTTGGAGTTTCCAACTCCTTCTCTCTAGCGCCACCACCTGTCCAAAATTTCACTCGTATTTATGCTAATAACTTTTCAACCCTAGTAGCTAGCTAAAAACTAAATTATTTTTTCCTCTGATTCCTTGGCTCAAGCCGATTCTATAGCACCCTATGATGTCATTTTCCTAAAAACCTACTTTTTCAAACTCCTCCTAGGCCGTTGCTCTGATTTTCACCAAAATTGAACCAGATCATCTTCAGACCATGGCGACAAAAAATCTTGCAAATCATGCTGATTCGTCAAATCGTTTTCGAAAAACGTGCGAACAAATTTTACGTAGCAGTTGCAAAAACACACTAAAGGCTATATCTCCGCAACGCTTTATCGTATTCAAACCAAACTTGGTATATATCATCACAAGCATGACCTGAAGCAATATTCAGTGTTTCGGTGGAGCGCCACCTACTGGTCTAGAGATACGAAAAATGACACACATGTATGGGCTCACTATGAGGACACATAAAAAAATTGGTGGGATTGTGCCTCTTGTTGGCGCTATAATAAAACAAAACATGAAATTCCCATGGACTTCAATGCAGTATTTTTTGTTTAAAATGCTAATGTTATAATTTACGAATTTATTAGCATATCGTTACAAAACTCGGTATGTGTCTTCCGCTCCATGTCCTGAAGGCACTCAAAAAAGTTGTAATAAAATGTATAAAAATGCTAATATCTTTTGATTAAATTAGCCCATTGTAATGAAACTGGTCATAATACATTCATTGGCCCATGCCAAAAACATGGATACAAATTTTGCAAACCTATCTGTCCTACATCTTATTTGTTAAAAACCTTAAGTAACAAGTTACTTTTTCAAACTCATCCTTGTCCGATTTTCACCAAAATTGAACCGTATCCTCTTCAGACCATGCCGGCAAATAGTTATGGATTTCGTGTTGATAGACAAAACAGTTGTCATGTACCACAGCAACAGAGTTGAGCCATGATGCAAAAATGACTCTTGAGGCTGTATCTCTGCAATGCTTTGACATATTGACACCAAACTTTGCATATGTCATTGTCACCTCAATCTGACTACACTACAGTTTTGTAACAGTGCCACCTATTGATCGAAAGTGATAAACCATTAAACAATTATTATTGACTGTATTTAAAATTTGACTGCTATTCTGCCTAAACTCAACTTAATATGTCTTCAAAGGCTCATTGTTGCAGTTGGTTTGACACTTCCAGCCATGCTGGCATGTCTTGTCTTCTTCTTTGCGCTTGGCCCCAATAATGGCTGCTTGCAGCTATATTTACAAATGTAACTACCTGTACAGAAATTAATTACAGATGTAATTACATACAGCAAATGAAAAAAATTAAGTACAATGTAAAAGCATGTATGTACACAATAAGTGCATTGTATTAAATTATTAATTAAAATTTAAATACATAGTAGTTAAGGCCACCTAATATAGAGTGGGTCGCTTTTTCTTTTTTATTTACTTTTCCTGGAATTACATATTTATAGATAATTACAATTTAAATATTCAGTTTTTCAGGTGATCTATAGTGAATTTGTTAATACTTTGGGTGGAAATGTGTCTAACAAAAATGTATAAGTCAGTAACAAAAATACAAACTTTGTTAAAGCAGTCTATCTTAAAAATTGACAAATGTGACATGAATTGCAAACTTTGATTTGAAACAAAAGGAAATATTTGAAAAACTGACAAAAAGACAAAGGTACAAGACTCTGGCTTTAATGAGGGAAAGAACTACAATCCCACGAAGCATTGCAAACTAATGACAAACTAAATTTTGCAGAATCATGGGTAATGCTGTTTTAAACCAATAATACTGTTAAAGTGATTATTTAACAAACAAACAAAAAAAACTGTTAGAATAATGCAGGCTTAATGCTTCAATAAAGGCATATTGCATAATTTAACAACCTTGTAGTAGGTCTGTCTTTAAAGGATATAAGGTATTAATTCCTCTTTTGAGTAAATGAATGGGACATTTATATCCAGAACCCAACAGTTGGACTCTAGGTAAATAACTATGATAATAACAAAGTGAAATAAACAATTAAACAAAACATGATAACAAATACCAGTTTACAACATCAAGTATCAAGCATAACACTGCTTGTACAACTTGAAGCCTTGCACATTCAAATGATATGTTAAAAGGTGGGAGTGGATATTGAAGTAACTTTTTCTTTTCTGAATTTTATCCAAAAATGTTCAATTTGTTGTATTAGGTCTCTGCATTATGGACTCTACAGCTCCCTGTTTGAATGGTTCAATCCCCTCTACCTAAGTGACAAGAAAGCTGGTTTTAAGACCCAGGATTTTGTTGCAAACAAAGTCATGCCAGAACTCATCAATCTGGTCAACAGGTAAATTTCGCATCAGTCATGTGATGATACAGGCTGGAGAAGAAAGGCCTGACTGTAAACTTTGAATGCTGATTTGGTGATGTTTGTAACATCTAAGGTACAAGCCAGACTTAATTTGGTCAGATGGGGACTGGGAAGCTCCTGACACTTATTGGAACTCTACAGAATTCCTCGCCTGGCTCTACAATGACAGTCCAGTCAAAGTGAGATCATCGTGTCATGTCATTCTTATTGTAGAACTGTTTCAAATTATCATTCTGATAAATATGACTGCATTATGCGCTTCTTACAGGATGTGGTGGTGACCAATGACAGATGGGGCAAAGGCTGTTCCTGTAAACATGGAGGTTATTTCAACTGTGCTGACAAGTTTACTCCTGGACAGCTGCCTAATCACAAGTGGGAGAAATGTCAGTCAGTGGACAAATTATCATGGGGGTATCGCCGAAATATAAAACTAAGCGAACTGATGGATCTACCAACACTCATAAAGGTGTGATGTGTTCCTAATGAGTGAAAATCCTTGTCTGGTGATATAACTAGATTCCTGCATTGTAAATAATGTATTGTATATGAATGAAACACATGGACATAAAAGCATACGAAAGTTCTTGAGGTGTCTAATGTGTCAAGGTAGTTTTTAAAGCATAAGCTCTTAAGCATTAGCATTGAATGATAATTGGATCACCCCATCTAACCCAAGATGTTTATCTTTCTTTGTTCAGTCGAAAAGAAATTACGTTTTTGGAAACATTCCAAAACTTTTCTAAACAATAATATACTTTAATAATTAACACCAATGGGTCGAAGGTCCAAATCAATGTTGTTTACAAGAGCTTCAGAGGCTCTGCACGATCCCAGCTGAGGAGTAGGGTCTTCTCTAGTAAAACCATCTGTCATTTTCAAGAAAAAAAGAAACATTTATATACTTTTTAACCTAAATTGCTCATCTTGCTTTGCGACGTGCCACGGATAGCGTACCGTCCCCAGCCAAAGGTGTGAAAACAAATACAAACACCCTTTACAAAAACTCCATCTCCAACTTTAAAATTGTCCAACATTGTTGTTTAAAGGGTTAGTTCACCCAAAAATGAAATTTCGTTAATTACTCACCCTCATGTCGTTGGACACTCGTAACACCTTTATTCATCTTCGGAACACAAATGAAGATAATTTTGTTGAAAGCTGATGGCTGAGAAAGGCTTCAGAAAGGCCTCCATTGGCATTCAGTACATTTCCACTGACCCACTGACAAGACCCATAAAGGCACTAAAGACGACATTACAAAGTCCATCTCACTACAGGGGCTGTACAATAATTTTACAATGCGACGAGAATAGTTTTTGTGAGCAAAAATAATCAAAATAATGACTTTATCCGCCAAGTTATTGTCTTCTGTGTAGGTCTCTGACGTGAACTCGCCTGGAACTCACGCGATAGTGGCGCTCCCCCTCTTCCGGGTCATGTATCGAACGGTGGAGCGGCATCATATTCTCGAGCCTGCTTCGAGCTAATGTCAATAACTTGGTTGATAAAGTCGTTATTTTGATTTTTGTGCGCGCAATAACTATTTTCGTCGCATTGTAAAATTATTGTACAGTCACTGTAGTGAGATGGACTTTGTAATGTCGTCTTTAGTGCCTTTATGGGTCTTGTCAGTGGGTCAGTGGGAATGTACTGAATGCCAATGGAGGCCTTCCTGAAGCCTTTCTCAGCCATCAGCTTTCAACAAAAACATCTTCATTTGTGTTCCGAAGATGAACAAAGGTATTACTGGTGTCCAATGACATGAGGGTGAGTAATTAATGAAATATTTTCATTTTTGGGTGAACTAACCCTTTAACCTTTTTTTGCTAAATATTTGTGTTAATTTTCATACAGACACTTTGTAAACATGGGGGCTGGTACTTCTGCCTACGTCTAGCGTGATCTTTCCGGCGTGAATGCGCTATCTGTGGTGTGTCTCAGAGCGGCGCAAAATGAGCAGTTTAGGTTACAAAGGTTTTTTTTGTTTTTAGAAAATGACAGATGGTTTCGCTAGATAAAATCATATTCCTCAGCTGGGTTGTTGCAGAGCTTTTTGCAGCCCGTTGAAACTGCATTGATTTGGACCTTCAACATTTTGGTTGTCATTGAAGTCAAGTTATATGGTTAAAAATCCTAAAATGTTTTTCTCAAAAAACCTAATTTCTTTTCCACTGAAGAAAGAAAGACACAAACATCTTGGATGACATGGGGGCGAGTAAATTATCAGGAAATTTAAATTTTGAAGTGAACTAATATAACCTCTCATATGTTGTGACCGCAGGACCTGGTCTCCACCGTGTCTTTAGGGGGGAATTACCTGTTGAATGTTGGGCCCACAGCAGACGGCGTGATCGTACCTGTCTTTGAGGAGCGTCTCAGAGGAATCGGAGCCTGGCTGAAGATCAACGGTGAAGCCATCTATGCAACTAAACCTTGGAGAGTTCAGGCTGAGAATGCTACTGCTATTGTCTGGTGTGTTGTTGTTTTTTATTTCCTCTTATCTATCTGCTGCACAGTTCCTTTAAAAAACGTTCAGAAGCTCCAGCAGCGAAAGCACAATGTCACCTAGAGCCCTGATCAGTATAACAGGAACCATATGAGAAAGGTATAATTTAAGATTTGAGGCCACTACATAAAATGATGACCAATCATAAGTGTCTTACTTAATTAAATTAATATTCATGAGCCAAGCTGATAGGGGTAGGTTGTAGTGAAATAGTTTAAATCTAGAGTAAACACAAACTTTTACCATGAAATGTTGACGTTACCTATTGTTTAATAATGTTTGTGTTATTTATGATTTGATTACTTCTTAGTCCTGGATTCTTCAACTGTAACTTCCTCAACCTCAACTTCTCTGTCTGTTTCTGGGGTTTTAGTTTCCTCTTAGTTAGCATGTGGTTTGTCTCAGCCTTAGATGTCACGTCCACGGACCATTAGCTGAAAGTCTGATGCATATGGTGCACTTCAGGAGTTTTAAAGTTGTCCTCTGATTGGTTGAATTCTACAGGATGTCCATGAGACTTGTTGTGTCTGACATACTTGTGCTGTGTTCCTTAATGGTCAGCTTGGAAACAAATGCCATGATGGCAAACTTCCTCGTATAAGAACAATGTGTCATGTTTACAACTGTGATAATGAGCGCTTATCATGATCAACTGAACGCTGGCTTTTCAAAAGTATGTGTAGTTCGCGGCTCCATTGTTGCAGTAATCTTGCATGTATTTAATTGAATTAATCATTTTTAGATGCAGGGACATCGACTTTACATTTTCACGGCCCTAGACATGACATGGAACAAAACAAACTGTGATTGGTTATGTCAGTCAAACTTCCTCTTGGGCAGTCCTTGACTAATGAAAACTGTGATAGATAGACCTTCTGCCGTCAGTCTGAAGATCTGGCTACGTTAAAATAGCCTATGGTTTCGTTTAAATGAATGAAACATGCACAGCTTTAATGGAATGTTTTACATTTTCTTTCAATTCTAGGTATACTTCAAAAGGCATCAGCACTGTGTATGCGATCTTAACCGCCAATCCCAAGCAAAACTCCTTTACACTTTTGATGCCCAAAACCTCCAGCAGTACAGTGGTAAATATTGATGAATTCATTAGTATTTAGGAATAAAATAGTAATGTTTTTGTTAGACATTAATTAATCATCTGTTGCAACTCTGTTCAGGTGACTTTGTTGGGGAACCCTGAGCCTTTAAAATGGGCTCCTCTGAAACAAACAGGACTGATTGTTCTGCTGCCTGATCTGCCTTCCTCAGCTGCTCAAGCATGGACCCTCAAGCTGGACGGGGTGGCCTAAAGGCCATTTAAAGGGATAGTTCATTCAAAAATGAAAATTTGATGTTTATCAGCTTACCCCAAGGACATCCAATATGTAGGTGTGTTTGTTTCTTCAGTAGCACACAAATAAAGATTTTTAACTCCAACCGTTGCTCTGTGCCAGTCATATAATGCATGTCAATGGGGTGTAATTCTATGAGAGTAAAAAAAACATGCACAAACAACTTCAAATTAAACCCTGAGGCTTGTGACGACACATTGTTGACTTAAGAAACAAAACGATCGGTTTGTGTGGGAAACCGAATAGTATTTATATTATTTTTTACCTCAAATACGACACTGTCCAACAGCCACGAGCGTGCAATCACTTCTGCTGGATGAGGTCAAAATACACAATATGGCACGATATCATTTAGTGGAAGTGATAGTGTGCTGTGACGGCTATTCTAAATAGTGTTGTAGTTGAGGTAAGACATTGAGCAGCTGAGTCTGTAGCCATTTTCAAAAAAACATCTTAAGACACATCTTTTCCAGCTGCATCTGATCATTAAAGACTAGCACTTAACTATCCAATTCAATTTTCTGTTTATTTGTTTGTATATAATAAGAAAAAATTCTTTGTGTACTGTTCGATTAACTGAGTCTTCCTTACAGCACTTGCAGGCTGTTGCCCTTGTTTGTTTTGTTGCTTCTATTGCTCTCCTTTGTAAGTCTCTTTGGATAAAAGCGTATGCTAAATGATTAAATGTAAATGTAAATTATATAAATAGTGTTTGGTTTCTCACACAAACTGTTTTCTTCGTGTCTTGAGACATCAATGTCTCCTCACGATCCGCAGGGTTTAATTTGAAGTTGTTTGTGCTTGTTTTGTTTTTTTACTCTCATAGAATTACACCCCATTGACATGCATTATATGACTGGCACAGAGCAACTGCTGGAGTTAAAAATCTTCATTTGTGTTCTACTGAAGAAACAAAGACACCTAATGCCCTGGGGGTAAGTAGATAAACATACAAAATTTCATCAACTATCCCTTTAAAACCTAGCCTGACAAGCCAGACCCACATCAAGATGTTGGGTTTGGGAACACACCTTTGGCAGGGCTCATTCCGAGGGGCGGGATAAACGGTTGTCTTTCAAACTCCTTCTGCACGCAAAAGGACAGCGCTACAACCAACCAGAGCAATGAAAAAGGTGACAGTCAGAGCGATTGAAATGAGTCCATGGGGGAAGTGTTCGGTGACCATATTTGGTCAACAAAACTCAGAGCACAACTTCCTTTTTCAAAGAAAAGCTTCCAGAGCAGTGGCCAAAGCTGATTCGAAAGACCACTGTTCGCCAGCATCACCAGCAATCTTTGTTTTCAAGTATCAGGGAATTCTCGCGGAACGTCGTAACTCGGCCGTCATCATGTTAAGCCAACCCAGAGACTCTACACAATGTGATTGGCCTGACCAGAGTTTTGTTTTTCAAGCTCGCAAGCTAACGGAGAGTTGCTAGACGACCCTGTCTGCAAATTACATTCGCTTTCGCTGGGGTGCGTCTAGATTTCTAGGCTAGCTAAAACCACTGTGCAGATTTTAATGAAATTGTCAGGGATTTTTTTATATTTATATCTGTATTTAAACAGATTTCTATATTTGAGAAGTATGAACCATGTGAAACACAAAATGGTCTTAATTTTCAAACAAACTGCAAAATGCTGCATTTTCAAACACATTTATTATAGGCAGTGCTAAATGAGAGTACAAATCAGCAATGGCAAGTATACCGTATGAAACTGTCACTTGCCAGTTGGTGCGATTTTCATCAAAACTTGAAAGGCTTTGATTATTTTTATATAAATACATAGTCTGATGTATTGCAATATTAATATATTTATATTTGCTTGTTTTTTTTGTCCACATGCATTTGTTTTCTGAAAATATTTGTATTAGATCAAGTTTTTTGATAGTAGTGTTTTAATTGCCCAATTAAAATAACCAAGTGAAAGACACATCAGAATCAAAATGTCAGTGTCACTTTTATATATTTTATCATTGCATATTAGATACTTACACATGGATAAAACTGAAATGTAATTTCAGCTAATGTTAGTGCTATTTTACCATTTTCCCTATTCATTTTCAATGGATGATTATTTTTGACCAATATAAGCATAGACCAATGAGTCCTACAAATCAGTCAGTTTAATCAGTATCAGTTGTCAAAAAAATACACAACCTGTCCTACTTGAAAGACAACAAGTTGACAAAAATATTGAATCCAGTATTTGGTGATAATAGCATAATTAGAGCATTTTTTTTTGTAATCCAGTGTCATAACCGGGAATACCACAAATATGATTTTTGTTCAAGATAAAAGCATTTCAAAACAAACTTCTGGTTAAACATTAAAGCACACTGAGGTGATAAACACTGCATTATATTTTTATTTGTTAATGTATATTGACAAAAATATCTACAAATACTGCTTTTTTCCTTGTTTTTTTTACTCAAAAAAAAAAAAGGTGCATAAGCTCAGATTAATGAGGCCTACATATGTATATATGGACATGTATTTCATGTCCACTACTCCATCCCTCCCTCTCTCTCATTTCCCATGAGTCCACTCATTGATTCAGAGGAGCAATACCTCCACTGGACAGCAGAGCTCTGTGCACATACTGCAGTGCTGAGCTGCAGTGACTGCGCGTGTGTGTTTATGTGTGTCAGACAGCCATAGGAAACACTTTTATCACTGCTGCTGCTGCCACTCTAGACTGAATGCAGGCGGAGGGGGGAAGTGGAAAGAGGAGAGAGGGAAGGAGAGCACATACAGGCCTTGCCAAATAAAGCCATGGGGGCCTGGGCTGTGACGGCCCATTCTACACTATAAATACGCTGTTCTTCTGCCGGTTCGGGTTTGGTGCCTGGAGCTCTGGACAAGTGACTGCACCAGCCCGTCTCAGGAGATTCTCATCCACTCTCAGGCCTGTCAGTATGCCCCGGGTGGATGCTGACCTCAAACTGGACTTCAAAGATGTCCTTTTCAGACCAAAGAGGAGCAGTCTGAAGAGCAGGTCTGAGGTAAGAACATCTGCTTACTGTCTGTGTTAAAAGAAATCTGTGCCACTGGCACATCTTGTCTTGTTATACCTGAAAGATCAATTTAAACTGAGGAGAGCTGCGTGTTGGGAGTGGCAAAGAATGAAACTGAAAATTATGATGACCTTGATGAAGTTCATCTGGCAGAGCTGGTTTTACGGGGCCCATGTTTAAGCTTCAACCAGTGGTGGTTTATCAAGGTTGATCAGCAGACAGTGCTCCGGAATGCTTTGGATTTTCTTTATTTTGTGGCGTTGATGTGTCTTGAAACAAGTCCAGTGGTTTTCAGGGTTGACTGACCAGGATAAGGAAAAGCAACCTGAGCGCTTGTACTTTGAAAACATGTTTAAAAATAGGACTGATGAATGCCTACATGTCAATAGAAGCAGCTTCCTCTGTGGTGTTACTCTTGGTCACACTAGGTCGGCCCAACAATATATGATGGGACCAAAACATGCCCTTTATCATCTACACATATGTAGTGCCCTATATTCCAGACATTTGGCTGATAAAAACCTTTGCTCTGCTGTGATGGCCCCTGTAATTCTTTCATATTTCACCCAGACATCCTTTTGTTCCAGTTTAACGTGCAGCTTTTTCAGCTAAACCGCTGCTTTCAGAATCCACATAGTTATCTGGCAGGTTTACAACATTGATCATCTACTGTATATTCAGCTATTTTTTTCTGTTGGCGTCCTGGCTGATGAATTTAGAGGAGATTTTCACTGCAGGATGACGTAAAGTGCCGGTCAGATCTCGCTGCGGCTGGCTAATCTGATGGTTGTGATTATATACAGGCTCATTGAAATTGAACATCTAAGGGCTTCTTTATAACCTGCAGTAATCAATCACTGACCTAGCCTCAAACACAGACAATCAGCAAGAGATTCTGAATCATATGTCTTTTCAAACAGTAGAATGGTGAATTTGTTCCCCACAGTAAAAAGTAGCAAGATGAATATTCATAGGGCAGTGTAGTGTGACTGATGGGACTGCAGCAGTTACTGGAAATGACCGAGAGCTGATTCTGAGAACGTCAGCGAGAGAGAGAGAGAGCGAGCGAGCTTCCGTGCATATCAGTTTGCAATATATTTTTCTCATGCTGACAAATGAACTTAAGCTCACCACAAAGTCTCAGCTGGGGATGATGATATTAATCAGAATTTTGTCATATTCTGTTTTATATTCATCAATCATTTTTGACAGGTTAAGTGAATAACACTGATTATCTCATCATCACGGCACCTGTTAATGGGTAGGATATATATATATATATGGCATCAAGTGAACATTTTGTCCCCAAAGTTGATGTGTTAGAAGCAGGAAAAATGGGCAAGCGTAAAGATTTAAGCGAATTTGACAAGGGCCAAATTGTGATGGCTAGACGACTGGATCAGAGCATCGCCAAAACTGGAGCTCTTGTGCTTTCAGTATCTATCAAAAGTGGTCCAAGGGAGGAACAGTGGTGAACCAGCGACAGGGTCATGGGTGGCCAAGGCTCCTTGATGCGAGGTTCTGATATGAAGATATCAAGAATACACATGCAGTGCATCTCCGTTTGTTTTGCATTTGGGGCTGAAGGAAGAAGGTGGCCTGGTCTGATGAATCACGTTTTCTTTTATATCATGTGGATGGACTGGCGCATGTGCATCACTTACTTGGGGAACACATTGAGGGATGGTTTGAGGACAAAAACGAGTTTGAGTTGACTTGCCCTCCAAAATCCCCAGATCTCAATCCAATTGAGCATCTGTGGGATGTGCAGAACAAACAAGTCCGATCCATGGAGGCCACCTCCCACCTCGCAACTTAAAGGACTTAAAGGGTCTGCTGCTAACATCTTAGTGCCAGATACCACAGCACACCTTCAGGTGTCTAGTGGAGTCCATGCCTCAATGGGTCAGGGCTGTTTTGGCAGCAAAAGGGGGACCAACACAATATTAGGATAGTAATATAATGCGTATTATTACTATCCTAATTTTGTGTTATGTCTGATTTGTGTATACTACCATTTAGAAGTTTGGGGTTGGTAAGCTTTTATGTTTTTTAAATAAGCTTCTTACACTCTCCAAGGATTCATTAATTTGATTTGAAATACAGTAAAAGCAGTAATATTGTGAAATATTACTATTTAATACATTTTTGAAATCAAATGTATTTTCCAGAAAGTAAGTTGCACCTAACTGAAAAGTCACACCAGGTCATTTTAGCATTGTTTAGGGATAGGTTGCATCAGTGTGTAAGTCACAATGTATTATTACATTCAGAAATAATCTAAAATACCATAAAACCAATACTAACTTTTACAATCATTTTAAACACCTAAACATTTTAGTCCCCCTTGTTAGACTGTATTCTTAATTAATTTAAATGCTTAAAAGATTTAATGGCTGGGGAAAAAATAATACCCATTGAATGTGTATGTCTTTATTCTGAATATGCTGACTACAGGAATAATCCAATGGCTGTGGCGTGTAAACATATTTCTCAGACTCAAGGCTAACCAGTTATTATGGATCTTAATCAGAAAAGGCATGTGGAATATATACACTTTATGCAGTAGTGGCACTTGAAATGGGCCTCACAACACTAGGCTCGAAATATATCAAAATAATGTATGTTAAACTAGAACAGACTTAGAACACCTTATTTTATTCAGAGAAAGCACTTTTGCACGCTGAACACTGCATTTAACATAGACAAGACATGGAGAATGACTCCAGCTCGCTTGCTAGATATGCAACTGTTGGGTATAAATATCTTTCAGTTGTGTAATATCTTTGAGTGCATGCTTGGATGGGTTACAGGGACAGGAGAATAGGATATGGAACACCAGTTGTTTGGGTTGATTATGAGCTTATCCATTAAAAAAAAGACTCTTCAGACTGTCACGTTTGTAAAGTCCTTTCCTTTTAATTTTTTTGTTCTTGAAGGTTGATCTGCAGAGGACCTTCACATTCCGGAACTCAAAACAGACATACAATGGCATCCCGATCATCGCTGCTAACATGGACACCACTGGCACCTTTGAAATGGCACAGGTGCTCAGCAAGGTGAGTGCTTCTTTAAACACAGCACACTAACTGAAGAAACACAGCACCTGCGTCTGGAATATAACCCCGGAAAAGTCTTGTTTTACTATGTTTAAACTCTGATTATCAGGATCTCGCCGAGACTTAATTAGCTGTGTCCTGTTTCAATGCGCTGGGATTGGGAGGCTCTTATATTTCTGTCTGTCTTAGAGCCAGACACTTGCTGGCCTCTTAGACATCTCTCTGCTCTGTCTTTCAGCACACTCTCTTCACAGCCATCCAGAAGCACTACTCCCTGGAGGAGTGGAAGACGTTTGCTGCCAGTCATCCTGAGTGCCTTGAGGTGAATGGACAAAAAAATACTTTCTTGCCTTGCTTAACCAAAAGCAGTTTAATTAAAACGTATAGTCTATGAACTGGCCAATCACACTGAACATATTATCAACATATCTTGCAAGGCATACAACATATCTGACCACTTAGCAACATCACAGAAACCACATTAGTTTATAACTTGCAATTCCTAGTTTGTCTCGCATTTTTAATGGGGAAAAATTATCTTTTAAATGAATGAAAGCAAGTGTCCATATTAACACATATAACTTTTAGCACATTTAGTGCATCACACACTTAGCTTTCTAGCTAATTCCATATTTCTCCACAAAGTTCCTGCAGTAAAGCCTTAAAGGTATACTTAACCGCTTTGTCATATTAAACTGTTATTCCTTTGACTAAGACGATTTGATACACACCTCTCTCGTATCAGTGCGTGCACTTGATCGCTCTGACGTGCGGTGATATTTTGATAGCACTTAGCTTAGCCCACTAAGCCCAATTTATTCATTAAGTACCAAACAGAGAGCAAGTTAGAAGCGACTTCGACTCGGGACAGTAAAAAGTCACGCCAGAAAAATCCTCTCCCCCTATTGACGGATATGAGAGAGTGAGGGGGAGATTTGAGGGGCGATTTTTCAGGCGTGACTTTTTACTGCGCTGAGTCGAAGTACTCTCAAAAGTGCTATTCCGCCACACATTATAGTTATCCTTTTTAACCCGCTTAGAAAAGCGCCACGTTTTATTTTCTGTCACCAGACTTGGTCGTTCAGATATTCGAGTACCTGTATTTAAATAGGGAATGTATGGAGGTGTTTGGTCGCTTCTAACTTGATCTCTGTTTGGTACCATAGTGAATGAACTGGGCTTAGTGGGCTAAGCTAAATGCTATCAGAATGTCACCGCGCGTCAGAGCGATTAAATGCACGCACTGAGACGAGAGAGGTATGTATCAACTCATCTTAGTTAAGGAAATAACATAGTTTAATATGAAAAAGCAGTGAAAGTATCCCTTTAAACATCTAGTGTCTCATCCTCAGCATGTCGCAGCCAGCTCAGGCAGTGGAGTGGCGGATCTGGAGAAACTGTCCAGCATCCTGGAGGCCATTCCTCTCATCCAGTACATCTGCCTGGATGTGGCCAATGGCTACTCTGAGCACTTTGTGGAGTTTGTAAAAAAAGTTCGGGAAAAGTTTCCCAAGCACACCATCATGGTGAGATTTTTTGCCCAAACATTATATTACATGCATCATATAAATATACATTTATTTTGTGTTTGTTGAAATACAAATGTCATATAACAACGATCTTGGTCATTTAGGCGGGAAATGTGGTGACAGGAGAGATGGTGGAGGAACTCATTCTGTCTGGAGCTGATATAATTAAAGTGGGCATTGGGCCAGGTATAAGATTAGATTCACCAAAACTCTAATACATATTTATTAATAGATAATCTTCCTTCATATAAAATGACATATTTCTTGATCTGGAGCATGTTAATGATTTGTCAACACTGTGATCTTCTTCAGGTTCTGTGTGCACCACACGCATTAAGACCGGCGTGGGTTATCCTCAACTGAGTGCTGTTATTGAGTGTGCTGACTCGGCCCATGGACTAAAAGGACACATAATATCTGTGAGTCTCGTTAAATGGCTATCATGTTTAGTACAAGGCCATCCTTAAAGGAATAGTTTATCCAAAAATGAAAATTTTGTCCTCACTCACTCACTCACTCACTCATGTTGTTCCAAACCCATATGCATTTCTTTTCTTTTTTGAAAACAAAAGAAGATATTTTAAAGATTGTTTATAACCAGAGGACCAGACAGTTTAATTATTTCCTACAATGAAAGTCAAAGGGTGCCGTCAACTTTCTGGTTACAAAAATTCTTCTTAGAATAATTTTTTGGTGTGTTCAACAGGAGAAAGAAATATATAAAGCCTTGGAACAACATGAGGATGATTTTTTGTGTGTGAATTATCCCTTTAATACAAAGATTGGCAGGTGGGAACAAAAGGGACATTACCACAAGATGGCAGCATCCTCTATTATATTCCAGTGTTTCCCTACCTTGTCAGTTTACAGTTTCCCATTAGAAAGGCTCAAATGCTTCATTAATACCATACCAGGGCTGCATTTATCTCCACTTTTAGACATTCACTCGCAAACTAAACACTTCCCCTCGGAGGAATCCCCGTTGCCTTTTTGAAGTGCGTTCAACTTCGTCAAGGGGGCGAGAGGAGTTTTAGACAGACCCTCAACCCCTCGTTTTGACTGAGGCAACAAGTCTACTCAATATGTACACTTCAGGCAGATCCATAGATCACAATACGACATGTTTATGAAAGTATATTGATATTGTGTTAACAGTAGGGTGGGTAAGAATTGGTTAAAAAACGTTTTTTTCCAAATTTGTTTAAACTTTCTTTATATATCAATACATAATTAAAATGTAAGTACTCTGAAAAAGAAGGTATAAAAATTGAGTGTCTGTACACCTCTCATGACTGTTTTAAAGACAGCTCATTATTTCCATTCACTCCACCTTCTCCCTTCTGGGCTCTTTCCAAAGCCACACCCCCAAAACACATGAACGCGCTACGCCGACCGCTTAGCTGGAAAACGCATTATTTACCTGAGACTAGTGGAGTGCATGTAGTTGACATCATATCAGAATCACATGTAATAAAAAAATCGAACTTTATCAGTATGAATATAAACAAATACAATGTCTTTCAGTGCTCACTATCAGTGTTGTGCAAGTTACTTCCAAACTGTAATATTATAGATTACTTATGACTGCTAGTTAAAAGTAATTCTTTACATTACAATATTACTGTAACAGGCGTTACATTACCCCTGTATTACTATTGAGTTACTTTCACCAAAATAACTACAGAAGTAGCTCTAAACATTCTAAGATGTAGGCTATACCAGAGAGCATTTTACATCCAGAAGGCGATATGATGAAGCATAATGACTGTCATCCAGGCTAACAATAGAGAATTGGCTCAAGACAATGCAAGAAATCATGACAGACAGAATCACAAACGATCCAATTCTATTATAATATCTGGGGATAGCTTCTGTTCATAGACACAACAGAACTGTGTGTAAACTCTAAGTTGACAATATGCGCATTTGTTCTTTTCTTATTGTTGCGACATTGATAGAATTTCGGTTTTAGACAAAGGTTGCATTTGACTGCATTTACATTTGACTATTAGCCTACGTTCTTGTCGTTATCTGTGTTAAACTCTAAGCATTGCGCATCCATCTTGCGGATGTACAGTAGAGATGTGACTGTGGGGTAATGCAACCGTTACTGAAAATGTGCCCAGTAAAATATTACTGAAAATTCATTAGTAATACCTTACACTACTGCATAACATAAAAAAGTAATACGTTACTCCCAACACTGCTCACTATCAAGCAAGAATACTGATACTGGTAAAGTTTAAAATATATTTTTGTTTGATTCTGTATCGAGCTAGTTATGTCTATAAGGCAAAGCTAAAAACGGGTAGCATTGATACATGTTTTTTCCAATAACATCAGTTATACTTTGGTGAAGATGAATTTCGTGTAAGATTCATAACATATACTGTGTTTTGCATGTAAGAGTTTCCATGATGAACATAAAAACAAACCAAAGGCAGAAATAAACGTGCAGGTAAAGTTCCCGGTGAACATGGTAAAAGAGTTTAGACAGAGGGTAGCTAAAGCTAACTTAGTTCTAAAAAAAAATCCTGGATACAGTGTACTAGTTTTTACACGTGCATTTTGTTATCTAAAGTAAAATTTTGCAAAATTCAACACGACAGCGATCAACTTGAGCTAAGCATATTGAGTACGTATCATCTCTACTAATGGCTCGCTAAGTGTATAACATTGTAACTTTATGCTAAATAATGTTATGTTAGCTATATTAGGCAGCTACGTGTGCTAGTGATACATGCTTCATGAAAACATAAACCAAAAAAATGTATAATCAAAATGAAAGATTACCTGTCCAGCAGAAATACAGCCATCAAGGAGTCGTTTTTCAGCCCCTTGAGGTCCCTTAGGTCTCGCCATCGTTGGAAAGCTACACAGATATTTACTCACTTTTGATTTCTTTGTTTATCCAGAGACGTTTTGTGCATTGCCTTTTCATGTACTGTCTTCCTTTTTTTGCATTGTTTGCCTTCGCTGACTGCAAAACCCGGCACTGTGAATTTTGAATGCTATTGCTCTTCTATTATTTTGCTCTTTCTAGGTTTCGTGCTGCGTGCATGTGGGCAGATCTTGTAGCAAAATGGGGGGTAGCCATGGTAGCGAGAGAGAGTGACAGTCGCCCAAGCCAATCACTTGTTTCGTCCTGAACGAAAATAATAAGCGGTGTTTATTGCAGATTTAAAAGTCTAGAGTCACTCGATTTTTATACTCTCTTTTTCAGAGTATTTACATTTTAATTATGTATTGACATATAAAGAAAGTTTAAACAAATTTAGACAAAAGTGTTTTACATAATTCTTACCTACCCTACCTTTAAGCACAGACCTTATTTTAGGCATTTAACCAAAAACCACTGACTTTGATGATGGAACCGGGAAATGTTAAAATGCAAACTCTTCCAGGTTTGGCATACGTAAAATATATGACAACCCTCCAGCTTGCTATTAAAATTGATTTAATTTAATTTTAAACAAAAACACGTTTTAAGTAGTTTATTCTATTAACACATATGCTTGTTGAGACACAAGTTTTAACAGTTCTGGTAGCGATCATGGAGAATCTTTCTGTTTTTCTCTAGGATGGAGGCTGCAGTTGCCCCGGGGATGTTGCCAAAGCTTTTGGTGAGCATATACATAATTTTATTGTTTTATATTATTATAAAAGTTGTTATTTATATATATATATATATATATAGAGAGAGAGAGAGAGAGAGAGAGAGAGAGAGAGAGAGAGAGAGAGAGAGAGAGAGAGAGAGAGGGGAAATTAAATATTTGAACACCCTGCTATTTTGCAAGTTCTCCCACTTGGAAATCATGGAGGGGTCTGAAATTGTCATCGTAGGTGCAAGAGACATCTAAAAAAATAAAAATAAAAAAAAATCCAGAAATCACATTATATGATTTTTTAACACTTCATTTGTATGATACAGCTGCAAAAAAGTATTTGAATACCTGTCTATCAGCTAGAATTCTGACCCTCAAAGACCTGTTAGTCTGCCTTTAAAATGTCCACCTCCACACCATTTATTATCCTAAATTAGATGTGCCTGTTTGAGGTCGTTAGCTGCATAAAGACACCTGTCCACCCCATAAAATCAGTAAGAATCCAACTACTTAACATGGCCAAGACTAAAGAGCTGTCCGAAGACACTAGAGACAAAATTGTACACCTCCTCAAGGCTGGAAAAGGCTATGGGGAAATTGCCAAGCAGCTTGGTGAGAAAAGGTCCACTGTTGGAGCAATCATTAGAAAATGGAAGAAGCTAAACATGACCGTCAATCTCCCTCAGACTGGGGCTCCATGCAAGATCTCACCTCATGGGGTCTTAATGATCCTAAGAAAGGTTAGAAATCAGCTCAGAACTACACGGGAGGAGCTGGTCAATGACCTGAAAAGTGCTGGGACCACCGTTTCCAAGGTTACTGTTGGTAATACACTAAGACGTCATGGTTTGAAAACATGCATGACACGGAAGGTTCCCCTGCTTAAACCAGCGCATGTCCAGGCCCGTCTTTAGTTTGCCAATGACCTTTTGGATGATCTAGAAAAGTCATGGGAGAAAGTCATGTGGTCAGATGAGACCAAAATAGAACTTTTTGGTCATAATTTTACTAAACGTGTTTGGAGGAAGAAGAATGATGAGTACCATCCCAAGAAAACCATCCCTACTGTGAAGCGTGGGGTTGGTAGCATCATGCTTTGAGGGTGTTTTTTTGCACATGGAACAGGGCGACTGCACTGTATTAAGGAGAGAATGACCGGGGCCATGTATTGCGGGATTTAGGGGAACTACCTCCTTCACTCAGTTAGAGCATTGAAGATGGGTCGAGGCTGGATCTTCCAACATGACAATGACCTGAAGCACACACCCAGGCTAACCAAGGAGTGGCTCTGTAAGAAGCATAGCAAGGTTCTGCCATGGCATAGCCAGTCTCCAGACCTAAACCCAATAGAGAATCTTTGGAGTGAGCTCAAACTCCATGTTTCACAGCGATAGGTCAGAAACCTGACTGATCTAGAGAAGATCTTTGTGGAGGAGTGGGCCAAAATCCCTCCTGCAGTGTGTGCAAACCTGGTGAAAAACTACAGGAAACGTTTGACCTCTGTAATTTCAAACAAAGGCTACTGTACCAAATATTAACATTGATTTTCTCAGGTGTTCAAATACTTATTTGCAGCTGTATCATAGTAGTTACAAATAAAACATTTTTTGTCACTACTAAGTTATTATTGGTGTGAACAGGCCTTTAATTGATCTAATAATACATTAACATTAGGCGCTGGGGCAGATTTTGTCATGCTGGGAGGTATGCTAGCGGGACACGATCAATGTGCTGGTGAAGTCATTGAGAAAGACGGCAAGAAGTTCAAGCTGTTCTACGGGATGAGTTCTGACACGGCCATGAAGAAGTACGTTGGAGGGGTTGCAGAGTACAGGTGAGGAGGTTTTTATACATTCTATAGGGCATATTTTTCACTATTCATTTTGTGGTTTAAGTGCAATTGGTTAAAAGATGTGTGGCAGCATTTTATATATATAATATAGCAGGTCATCTTATGTACATCTGTTTCTGTGATTTCAAGGGCATCAGAGGGAAGGACGATCCAGGTGCCCTACAAAGGTGACGTGGAAAACACCATCAGGGACATCATGGGTGGTTTGCGGTCCACATGCACATATGTAGGAGCTGCCAAACTCAAAGAACTGAGCCGCAGGACGACCTTCATCAGAGTCACACAGCAGTCTAGCCAAATGTTCACCTAATCACACAGGTTGAAAAACATGCACACGCACAAATACAGATTCAGCATTACTAGTTAAGGAATAGTTCAACTGCTAATCAAAATGTGGGTGAATTGTTTCTGTAAATGAGCCACATAATTCTACCATAAAGAGGAAAGGCATTCACAAACATATTTCCCTCTGTCTTCCACTTTTCTGTGCTCTTTATATTCATCTGATTCCAGATTCAGTTAACTCACTCAAAAACACCATTACACTCATACGGATTCATAGATACTCAGGAATTTTGCTGTATGCATTTCTTTGGAAAACCAATGTTGCAGAATGGCTCCGTTTTTTTTTTTTTTTTCATGTAAAGCCTTTAAGTTCTTTAAAGGGTGCAATGGGATCGCATCTTTACAAGAGGGAGAATAAGGAAACATCCAGTAAGTCTCTTGACAGGACAATACTAGTGAGTGAAATGATTGATTCTACTTGTAGTGATTCAACTATGCAACCCATTCTCTCCGTATAGTATAGCAACTGAAGGAAAAGCATGCTTGTGAAGAACTAACACATCAGTAGAGAATCTTCTCTGCCACTTTATGCTTGCCCCTGCGTGTTGTACTGTAAGTTTGAATTGATTTGATCAGAGATTGGTGCATTGTGTACTGTTGTGAACTATTTCTGCTGGCCTGCTTCCTTTGTGATTGTACAATGGGTGTGGTGGGATGTCATATCAGACCAGAGGAATGTGAAAACTTCTGCACCTCATTTCAACATGCCGTGTGCAGTTTAGATGAGGTACAAGATTAAATGTGTTATGAGTAAAACATTAGATATGGAGAAATAAATATCTGACCGAAAATTGTGGTTGTTTTATGCCCAAAATACCTTACCGTTTTTGTTCACTTATGGGATCCGAGAAATCTTTTTATTTTAAGACAAAAAAGACATTTCAAGACTATTTAAAGCTACACTGTGTGATATTTTCCCCCATCTAGCAGTGTAAAGGTATATGACCATCCAGTAAATAATAGTTTCTGTTCCTCTCAATTCCGATTTTGTTTTAACTCCTACGGTGGCCGATTAAGTCCAAGATTAACATGGCTTCCAGTTCGACCTCGTCCATGAGTGCCATCGAGTGTTAAAACGCGAAAGGCGAAGCTTGAATTCATGGGTATGTCCCTCTTTGGAGACGTAAGCGCTTCATGAGGTTTTGCAGTATAAATAGTGTGTTCACACTGAAAATCAAAAATAGAAAAAGTACATTACAAATACTGACGATGCAAGGGAAGTGTGGAATGTTGGACACTTCATGCACTCAATTATCACAGCTTTAATTAATGTAAGAGAGGAAGGTGCGGGGAGGGGCTACTAGACTCGGATGCTGAATGACATAAAATCTTATAAAATACTACATGGTTATTGTATAAGTGCATAGTGTGTAGCCTAATTTGGGACACAACTTGACTATAATGTAATTCGCAGAGCTTCATGTGAGTGATTGATGAAAATTTCTCAGAGGCATCATGGCTAATTCCACTGTTGAACTGGAATAAAAATGTTTAAATAAAGCGGGTTAATGGCTTTAACAAGAGCATATTATTAATTTACAACTTTGTAGCTCACAGTAGCTGTCTTAAATGGTTAGTTCACCCAAAAATGAAGATGTCATTGACTCACCCTAATGTCGCTCCACACCTGTAAGACCTCCGATCATCTTCAGAACACAGTTTAAGATATTTTATATTTTAGTCCCAGAGCATATGCAGTCTATGCACACTATACTGTCCATGTCCAGAAAGGGAATAAAAACATCATCAAAGTAGTCCATATTTGACATCAGTTGGTTGATTAGAATCTCTTGAAGCATCGAAAATACATTTTGATCCAAAAATAACGACTTTATTCAGCATTCTTCTCTTCCGCTTTTTTCAAACCTCAAAGATTCAAACGCGACATTTGGCGATCCCAATCATTGATCAAAATGTATTTTTGATGCTTCAAGAGATTCTAATCAACTAACTGATGTCACATATGGACTACTTTGATGATGTTTTTATTCCCTTTCTGGACATGGACAGTACAGTGTGCATAGACTGCTCTGGGACTACATATAAAATATCTTAAACTTTATATTTAAATATCTTAAAATATAAAATATTTTTGGTTATTTCATCCAAAAATTTAATTTATGTCATTAATGACATCAATTTCATTTTTGGGTGAACTAACCATTTAAGACAGCTACTGTGAGCTACAAAGTTGTTAATTAATGATGTGCTCTTGTTAAAGCCAAGTGATCCAGTAATCCAAAAGTGGTGGCTTTGGGAGTGGCCCATACCTGTCAAGTTGTTTTGGCCAGGAAAGTCCCGTATTTTACCCTTCTTTCCCACCGTCCTCCCGTATTAGTATTTTCCTGTAAATCTCCCGTATTTTGACCTGCGTTATTAAAAAAATAATAATTCTGAGCTCTGTAACTAGCCTCGCGATAACTGCCATCTGCAGTAGCCTAAAGTAGGTGGCCGTTGTCGCGAGGTTAGTGTGAGAGGTCAGATTACGAGTGACAACGCGGGGGAAAAAATAAAAAACAGAGACGGATGATGGACGTTACGATAGAGACGGAAGGCACTCCTGCCAAAAAAACAAAACCCTCGTGTAAATTCCATGATCAATGGGACAGCGAATTAAATTTTCTGAAGAGGAGCAGATGAGGGACATTTACGCGTTTTGTAAGTTTTGTAACTGTGACTTCAGCATCTCACACACTCACATCTGCATCATGTGCGACAGCGGAAGATCTTTTAAAGTGACAGTAACCACTTATAATGACAATTTAAAGAACAAAAGTAATTGCTCACAAAATATGCTCTGCTCCTGACTAAACTTCAGTACCTTTAATAAGGATTAATCGATATAATTCATAACTTATGCAGTGCAAACTGATAACAATTGATCTATATTTCCTATTTGTTAAGTTGCTATATGGTGCAAATGAAATGCATTATTATTATGGGTTTGTGATGTTGCCCTTAAAAATGCATAATTCCCAGACCAAGCTCAGAGTAGAACGTTATGTTGTCATGTTAAAATTACGGTACTTACAACATGGCATGAACCCATCTAAAGACCAGATTTCTCACAATACTGGATTTAATACAGCTTTGCCATGTAAATATCTGACTGTTGATTTCCATGATCAACTAATCAGAATCGAGTATTCCAGAAAGACATTTCTTACATGGTTATGTGCTTGAGGGAGTCTTCATCACACACAGATGATAATCAATGTCTCTTTCATTAAATGTGTATTCAGACGGTTATAATCAACTTACCTTCTTTTAGACTAGTGTACTGTGTGGTTTAAACTACATGGTAACACAAAGACAGACAAGCAGACGGAGCTGAATCAGTCTGAGCTCATTGTGCCAGTCATTGCCGTTTCCCACACAGTCAAGTGTGGGTTTTTAGTGTCTGATAAGATCTCATTGTCTTCCATCTATACCTTTTCAAATGAATGATCCAGCTTGGAAAAGAAGCGAATACTCACGGCCGCCACCTCCGCCAACACCCACACTCCATTGACTAGGTGCGCTGCAGTCAAAGAAGCCTGTTGAATATCTTAGTGTGCAATTGTTTGTGAGAATATGCTTGTTTGTTTGCACAATAAATCCACTCTATCTGACAAATGCACCTTTGAAATCCCGTTCTCACAAAATCACAAACTCCAAAAAGGGTGCAGTTTGCAATTGGCACTGTAATTTTTATTAGTACGTGTATACTGCAACAATAAACTTGTACTGGTATACAGACAATTTATTTTTTAAACAAATTTGTTCACAACCTGAATCAAATATTGTTTTGTTGTTCAGAATAATGAAATAAGTTCTAACTAGAAAACCGGCAAGCACCATCAAAGAAAGGGACCAAAAAAAAAAAAAAAAAAAAATCCAAGAAACAACGTGAGTGTATCCTACAAATAGACACACCACAATTAGAAAATAGAATTTCAATTCCATTTTTTTTATATTAGTTTTCTTTCTTAAAAAAGCTAGTGCAAGTACAATATTTTACACAACTTACAGAGTATGCACGCAAATGGAAATAAAATGAACCAAAATAACAAAACAAAAAAATTGCCTTTCACAAAAATGTCCTACTTAGGGCTTTCTTTTTTATATATATCTATTTTCCTTTATAAGTAAGGTGCAAAACACAGCTTCCTTTCCCAACAACCATCACTTGCTACTGGCCAGAATCCTCAAATACAATTCCAAGAAAATAGAACCTCGGGATTGGGTGACATTACATTTCTCTTTAACAGTCTCGATCTACATTTCTGCATTGCGTCTAACATACTATAGGTCCAGTAAATCCACAGCACTAAACCATGGAGAAAACAATGACACTGACAATATGGCAACCTACCACCACTGAGTCAGTGTTTATTGAACAGAGGTTCCAATCCGGATGTTTTATGATCGTGGAGCTTTCTGCCCAATGGCAAGTGAAAAAAGAAACTAGAAACAGCTTCCATTTCCCTTCCAATGGAAGACTTCAAATCTCTTTATGACAAGACCTGCAACACATCTATTCCAGCAAACCTGGGGTATTACTGCTAAATCTGAACCCACTCCTTCCTGAGGAATGACCAATGGCTTCCTGTGTATCACATAACACATCTTAACATTTCAGTTTCAAAAGCGAAAACAAAAATTAGTGGTGGCTGGACATGCGTGCACATTTAATGATAACCGAACGCTGTTCACCTGACAAGGTGTACATAGTGTTATTTCACCTCGAGCTAATAGTTTATCTGGCCTCAGCATTTAAAATAATGGGGCGATTATTCATGAGAAAATACCTTCACCATTCATTCAGAATCTACACAAAAACATACTTGGAAATGACCGACACGTTAAAATTAGGCCTAAAAAGATTTTACAGAGTACAATTTTACAGAGACATCTTATTAAGCATTCATTGGCAAGAAATCCAGAATTACAAAATGACCTTTTTTCTTGAAGATATGTTGTCTTGAGAGTGTAGTTGTACAAATTCTGAAGGATAAATACACACGTTACGAGGCTGTTGATTGCTATGCGTGAAGGTGACGTTGGGTATGTGAAAACAGCATCTGTACACGAGTCGGTTCCGGCCTGTGATGGTCAAAACGTCCCTGGCGTTTAGTTCTCAGTGGTTAACCATGGTTGAGTGTCCAGTTTAACCCAACAGTGACAAATACTCCTGAAGATTCAACAGAGGAGAGTTGCTTGAGTCTCGTTCCTGCGCTCTGGCCAGATGAGGGTAACAGAACACAGGATGCACCTCTCTCTGAGGAAGCGTTTGTCTGTTTACCGGCTCACCAATAGGACGTGAGAGACGAGGGCCGGGCATGCCTCCTTTTTTAAGAAGTGTGCACTGCTTTCACTATCCAGCACTGATATAGCTGAATGGTCATATATCAATTATAGCATTAACAATAAGACTAGTTACAATACCCACATCGAGCAGCCCATACATAAGTTAGGGTAAAATAAAACCATAATGTGGGCCTGTAGAAGATTATCAGCCTGAGTTATTAATCCAGCTGTTTGGACAATTGACAAGATGTCAAACAACAGTCAAGTTGAACAGAGAAATCCTGACTGATTTTGCAACTAATTTCAAAGAAAAGCAAACTCAAAATAAATGTTTTTTTTTTTTTTCGTTCAATGAGAGCCACAATAAAAGAAAAGAAAAACTTTTGATTTATTTTTCAAACTGCTGAAACTCGCAATCCAACATTCATCATTTTTGTCATTTGTGCCAGAAAAAATGAAAGTAAAAACAAGGAAAAGTCAGCGGTGCTCCTCTTATGAGAGAGAGGAGGAGAGCGAGAGAGAGCTTTCACAGAGCCGCTCTTAAAAACATTCATTAAAACACTTTTCTCTCGTCTCCTACCATGATAAAAGAGTGCTACAGAGGAGACCGAAGCAAAAGTACAAAGTCCAAAGTACATGAAGCAAGGTCAAATATAGAGAAACATGAAAATAAAACAAAACAGAACGATGGTGTTCGAGCACACATCAGTACAACGAAAAGTAAAGTCATCTCAGGTTCGCAGAGGACCGTTCAAACTTTATTTCAACTCTCTGTCCTCGTCGTCTCAACCCGTTGGACCCAGGAACGGGCCGAGACGGAGGGAATTCGTATCGGAGGGGAGAAACTGCGATGACACCATACTCTCACCCTATCTTCCTTGGGATTAGAAAGTGCTGAAACAGTATTATCAAGTCTATCTATTCTATAAATGACAAAAATGTGCATTTTGTTTTCGTTTGTTTCTATAAAAGTGGTCCCCACTTTGATGAGGTCGATGAATCATTTCTCAGTCTTTTTTCAGTATCTTGCATGTGTGAGGATCTGGGCTTGTGACGTCAGAGGGACAACAGGCAGACGGACAGACAGCTTGGGATGGGGACAAACAGATACAGACGCTTGCACGGAGACGGACAGAGTGTTTTAGGAAGGCCTCATATGGTGTAGAGACGTGGGAAACCAAAGCACAGGGCCAATGAAATGACTGCTTCTGGTTACAGCAGATTAACACACACAAGAATATATATATATATATATATATATATATATATATATATATATATATATATATATATATATATATATATATATATATATATATATACGCATGTCTTTACATGTACACAAACCTTTCAAAGGTCACACAACCTCCTCAAAACACACATTCACACCTATTTCCCATCCCTGAGTAAGCCCAAGGAAAGATTTTGACCTTTATCAAAAAAGCAAATGATGATTTCATAATGTCAGAAACAGCAAAGTCATCCCTCTGCCAAAGAAAATGGGGGGGGGGGGGGAATCAGAAATGTGCAACATTTTAACAAAGTGAAACACAATATTTGCCCACAAACAGCAAATTAAAATCATAAAACCCACAGGCAACAAAGAATACAATTTGTGGGAGAAGGTGTATGACTGGAAACCACATGTGGATGGCACAAACTGTTACGCGTGAAGCATGTCAAGCTTAAACAGAAGAGGAGTTTAGAACATCACCAGTGGGGTTTGAGTTTCATGTGACATTGATGCTAAAAAAAATAGGTGTCAAAACAGCAGCCACCACTTTTAATGTTCTTTATTTCGCTTGTCTCTCAGCACTGGATGTCATAAGAGACCGTCATTATCAGCACAATAAAGCGCCAGCTGTACCATGTGCATCTTTTATTCTCTTTGTCTGTGATGACCATCAAATGTGATGGCACAGAACATCTGTGATGTTTCATTCATTCAGGTCATCGCACGCCAAGCATATTTAATTCATTTGCAGTTGGACTTGTTTCTCAATATCAGATACACAAACAGTGACATGGACACTCAAATCCTCAAGTCCAAATGCAAACAAATAACATACATGGAACTGAACATATACACTTGCTTGTCTCCTGGTCGATAACAAGTGACATTTAAAGTCAACATGAATCAAAATCGGACCTATTTACTTCCTCAGTGCTAATTCCAGGTCTTATTGTGAGAAAAAAAAAAAAAAACTATTTAACCAATTTAGATATATTTTAGCAAACTTGTATTTAGTCTTGACAGCATTCTGGTAAAAAAAAAAAAAAGCAAACTTTTCTTGATTTCTTATTTAACTCTGGAATATGTCACATTATGGAAGGAAATGGTATGAAATGTCAATTCAAATCGACTTTAATAGGTATTGTAGGTGAGCTACAGTCATAATTGACCCCCCAAAAAACTAATGTCGACAGGCTAGGCAATATGAAACTCCGTAACAAATACTGTCAAGGTTCTATGGCTATGAATGAGAGAGAGACAGATTGAAAAGAGAAAAGAAAACGGCGTTCTTGAACTATAGCGGGAGAGAAAGAGGTCGCACGTACATGCCAGGCAACGGAAGGTAGCTAACGGTTGCGGTTGGGTAAACATACTCTGAGAGAGAGGCGTACTGGTTCTGTATGGGCACCTGAAGAGCATCTGGAGGTCACTATCGATTATGGGTTAAGACGGCTAGGAGGGGACAGACTCTGTCACTGCATATTCATTTACATTTCTCCCTGAAGTTACTGAGGGCTGGCTGTGCAAACCGCAAATCAACCTAAAGAGGATAAAAAAAAACAGCTTGCTGAGGTCAAACAGAAGATCTGGCATTGATGTCCGGTTCTCTGTTAGTTCGTTTTTTTTTGGTTCAGCACTAGAGACTAAGGGTTATTGCTACGTGCTGTTGTTCGGAATGCTTCTCGTGTACGTGGAACCGCACTGTGCAACCAGAAGGAGGCAGACTCTAAAATGACCGAAGCAATGAGCAACATCGAAACACTGATCATTACACAAAGAGAAGGACAACAGTGAAAGATAAGAAAAACAAAACGAATGCAAGACCGATTCGCCATTGACAGTCATGTTCTTGGGGTGGTTCAATGGACAAACAACATCACATCTTATTTCTACCTTTTGGCCCAAAATAAACACAATGAAAATATCAAGTTTGATTGGTTGAAGCAGATACATTCACACACACACAATCTAAGTCAAACTACAACACGCACATTACACGGGGACAGAGACGCCATGTCAAATGGAAAAAAGAAAAAATGCACGATTGTGGTGTTGATCTGAGAAACCCTGTTTTATTATAAAAAAATAAAGCATTTTCAAATTGTATATGGGGTGCACTCACCCACCCTCCACCACTCATTAAATCCATCCATCCATCTTTTATTTTTCACTACTACCCATTTCCCTGCCAGATCTTCACCTACCCAAGCTAACTTGAGTGTGGCCGCTCGAATGACTCGACAAGTATGCAGGCTACAGGCCATGACTTCATCCACCCCTACGAAGTGAACGCCTCGACACAGCACCATGCACAATCCTGCTTTCATGTGTTTGTGTGTGATTCCAACCCCCTCAAAAGGGGCTTCCTTGTTTTCCTAATGAAAATGAACCCAACAGACCTGCGAACCAAGCAAACATGTCAAGAAACTGCTACATTTCAGTAAAAATTGGGTTTTCGGCCCTGTCCTGTGCTGGCAGAAAACAAAATAAATCATGTTACTATCTCTCCAGATGTGCAAATTGCAATATTCTTTTAAGTAGAACTTAAATATCTATTTATAATATGTGTGGTATGTACACACGCACACACACACGCACGCACACACACAAACACTCACACAAATATTCTACAGATCACTGAAATTACTACATGACTGTTTTCACATACGTTCGATGTGTCAGTGTCTTGGGGGACGGGACTAAAAACGTGCTCATGTAGTCTTGCGCTCTCATACAGTAAGATAGATATAGCATATGCAGTTCTATACATGTTAATGTACAAAAAAATACATGACATTTCAACATGATTGAAAATTACCGTAACCGTGTACGTTTTTATGTGTATAAGCCCGTGCGCGGCGGCACACGAACTCGCATGCGTGCACGACCACATACATCGCTAACAAACAGGTATATGACACCCTTCGATCCTCCAAAGATTTCTTTAACCAGAGTTTCTCACTTTCACGTCATCTCTCACATCTCTTGTAAATATATAAACAGTCTCTGTATTTATTTCCATCTGCATTCACACTTTCATTTGACTTTTTTTGCTTTAAATGACTTAAATGGCAGTTGTTTAACGGGCCACGGCCTCTTGTGCCCGTCTTTTCTCAAGCCGTCAGCTTGCTTGAGATGGCTAAGCCAATAAGACGCAATGAAAAAAAGTGCTTCCTTTAAAGCAGTCCTCTTAAGGGACAAAATCTCATTTTGCTCTTACTTTAACTTTTACATTCATCCTTTCACAGCGACCCTTGTGAGCAATCGCATTCCCACAGAGTGCCACACGACATCCAATTCATGATACAGCATACAGTACTGTGTTCATGTTAAAAGATCAACAGAAAATAGTAGTAGCAATAATAATAATAGTAATAATTAATATAATAATCATCATTTGACTCAGTTGACTATCAGCTAGTGAGCATGACGTGTTTTAACTAAGTGCTTCAGGACATCACTCATCTCATCCTCCTCAGACGACTTTCGCACGTTCTTTCGTTTGAAAAAAACAACAACAAAAACAGGTGAGACTGCACTAAAACAAAGGACTACTCACCATTGTGTGTGTATGCATCAAGAAAGAATCCATCCTGTGTCTACGTAAAAAAATGACCCCTGATTGCAAGGTTTACACATTACCAAAAAAAAAAAAAAAAAAATTCTACCCATCAGGTATGATAGGAGGGTTTGAAAAGTGAGACAGAATATTTAAACATGCAAAAAACTACAAAAATAGTTAAATAAAAGGTTAGACAGTTGGATATATAAAAATAGACATCCATCTTCCCTGTTTAAAATGATAGTTTCGTCTTTCTGTGGGGCAACTGTCCCCGCTCAATGACACCATCTCTCTTGGCCTGTACCATAGTATTTGGAAACCTCTTCTTGCATTTCAATAAATGTTAATATAATCTATGCTAGTCTTACTGCACTGACGATGCTGCTCTATATTGTTAGGATTGATTTGGATAGTCTCTTTTATGTCACAGTTAAACAAGATGGCTGACATCATGTAAACTCCAGCAAACAGCGGAGGAGTGATTTCCGTTCTGCCACCATTAGCAATGTCATTCACACCAGTTGTTCATCTTCCCTTACTAATATTTTCAGGTTCTCTCAGCAGACGAATGCTTTAATTGCCACTAGGTGCAGCTGAACCAAGTTTGCATGGGTCAAAAAAAGAAAAGGAGGGGATATCATAGGTGAGAGACTAGATAGATTTGTTAGCTGGGACTGATTGTATACACTGAAGCCTTCAGGATATAATGCGGTGCTCAGGTGTCTCATAACATCTCACCTTGTACTACATCTGCCCTGAATTTGACCATTCAAATGAATTGCACCAATTGTTTGTGTAATATTGAATGCATCTATTACAATGTTAGAAGAGATAAAGTACACACTGAGTCAATTGAGCCTTTACGTAAGCTGGATAGAAAACCAAATCAGAGCTCAAACAAAAAACATTCTGAGGGCATATTTTGCTTTTAAAATCCGACAGTCCAATGCGTGTTCACTTGCCAATATTTGATCTGCCTTCGATACTGATTTTAACCTCCTGAGGGATGAAGGAAGGCTTGGGGAACGTTAAAGGGGGCTCTCCTTCAGGATTTTCTACTTTGCGCCCTTCGGGGGCTGACCACCTCCTTTTACGGCCTGTGGGTTTACCGCCGGACTCTGATTCCGGGAGCGGGGGTGCTTTGCAGTTTTCTCTTTCGCCAAACCTCAGTTCTCCATTCTCTCTATTGCCTTGACCACCTCTCTGATCTACACACTGCCCGAGTCCATTTTCCTGTTCTGTGTGCCGAACACCTCCACGCGTGCCGCTTGAGAGTGCTTTGGGTGATTTAAGGGGTGGACCAAGGGTAGGCGCATCCAAGACTTGCCCCTGGCTCTTCTTAATGGAGCCGTTCCTCAGGTTTTTCAGGGTGAGGGAGATGCAGACGTCACCGACTGAAAGCTTGGTGCATGGCAACTCGAGCAGCTGGCTAGTCCGTTCTGGACAACAGGATGACCAGCCTTGGCCGAACACAAAGAAAGGATATTCTACTAGAACCTCCACGCTGACCTGCAAGAGAAAAAGGGAGGCAAAAAAGAGGACATGGAATTCATACAGTAAAATTCATGAACAAATGCCTGATGATATGAATGAATGGCTTTGCTAAATAGCATCTGTTAATCAGCGCCTCTCTAACTGACAGACTTTAGAACTGCTTTTGAGTGGGTGGCCCCATCTCAACTCCCAGACAAATGAAGCAGATTTTTCATACAGCCTACTCACAGTACAACAGAAGGAAGCAGAAATAAGGAATGACTCAATTCTGTCAGTGAATCCCACACAAACTAAACAAAGATGCCATGGGGACAGCCAGGGGAGGGATTATGGAACAGCGAGATGATTTCAGCTGCCAATTTACCCCACATCTAGTTACACTGATTGAGCGCAGGTGGAGTTCATATAGGAGGACATTCCCACCCTCAAAGCATATCAAAAATAAATGTAATGACTATCATATGGCTATTTAAACAGATGCTAAAAATCCATGAAAAATACAATAAAGTAAAGAAGATCCCTGGGTATTTGTAAAAGGCATAAAGATTGTTTTCAGTGAGTAATGTTAAATATTAAATAATACTTTTTAAAAAAATTGTATTTATTTTAAATAATTAAAATAATATTTGGATACCATCTGCATGTTATAAAAATGTCTTTAAGGGGCAAAATATACTGCCATGTATTTCCACCTCTTAGGACAGCAGGATTCAAATGACTGGGATTCTAATGTGAATGATAACCTTAAAAAATGAACTGCATATACCTTATAATATACATTCCATAAAAATATACATATAAGCATTTGAAAAATCATTGCAGTTATGCAGTATGTACTGTCTGTTCATAGAGGGTGGGAAACATAAGCAATATTCTAGAAAACTTATTTATAACAATATAATTACAGGGGCTTAGTCAAGGGTCAATTCCATAAATTTATTTTTCTAATAAATTATTTTACTACCATTGTGCATTGTGCTCTGTACAATGATACTATACAAATGTATACCATTTGACCAATTTCTACTTTTATTTCTACCGATATATCGCCCACCCATATCCTTGTGTTAGTGTTAATTTTGTCACCTATTTTTAATTTAGTCTTAGTCTTAATCTTGTCCTAAATGTCCTTGTTAGTTTTAGTCATTCACATATCTTTTTATATTTAGTCAACATTTAGTCGACTAAAAGTCTCGTCATTTTAGTCTAGTTTTAGTCAAAAGACAAAAAACAAGTGTATCATAGTCAAGTTTTAGTTGACTACAAGTGTTGTCATTTTAGTTTAGTTTTAGTCTAAAGAAAACTCAATATTTCTTAGTCAAGCTTTAGTTAAAACATTTAAGTCTTTTTTACATAAATTATTTCTGAGATTATTTTGTAATACCATTTCAGTCAAATAGTGATTCACACATCTCAAATATTGGTTAAATGTCATAATTACCAGACAAAATACACTTGATAAATGATTTTTGTTGAATGAAACACTTAATATATAGCCTACTGTACATATAAGATATAAGGGAACATAAGTTTGCCTTTTTAGGAGCTATTTTAAACTTTTCTTGTGTTAAATTGTATTTGCTCGCATTCATTAATATTCACTTTTGTGTGCTTTTTGTGAGTCTTAGTCAGCAATTTTGGACATTGGTGCAGTCTCGTCATCGTCTCGTCTTAGTCATGAAAAAAGGTCGTTGACGAACATATTTTGTCTTGTTTGGTCTGACGAAATTAACACTACCTTGTGTACATTGGAAATAGATGCTCAGACTTGACATCAAACATTGCTACAGCAACTGTAAAGCAAAAATATATTATCCCACCTGTGAGCGATGTTCTCCTACAGCAAACTGAATAATAGCGAAGTTAGGAGTATGACTGCTGTCGATGCGCTCTACAGTGCTGGAGTCAATCTTCAGCTCATTGCTGATCTCAGCACTCTGAATGAAATCATCCGTCTTCAGGTCCTCCACCCGCTTCAGTTCCCCATCTGCCAACTGGATGATGGAGCCCTTTGTGAAGTAAGGAGGCAGCGAAGGGGCTGAGGGTGGCGGTGGAGTCGTCAGCAGGCTGGCAGGGGCTGGAACCACAGGCAGATGCAGCTGGGCTTGAACCACAGCTGCGGCAGGGTGGGAGTATGGGGCCGGAGGTTCAAAATTCTCCACTCTGGGGGCCGTTGAGGTGACGAAAGCATGGGGCAGTGCAGCAGACAAGGGCGTTGTGGTTGATGTAGCAGTAGCTTCGGTTCCACTTACTGGGATGATGACGGGCTGAGTTCCAGGGATGACCAGGTGCTGGGGTAGGCTGGTGTGGTAGCTGAGAGGTTGCTGGTGCCCTGTGCCGGCAATGTAACCAATGATGGGCTGCTGGGTGGGGTAGAAATTGGTGGAGGGAGGGCCCAGAGAGAGTGACTCTGTGGTATTATGTGTGGTCTGGATAACTGCATGGGGAGACAGTGTGGTAACTGCTCCCTTCAGATTGTCCAGAGGTGGAAGGGGAGGAGGAAATGAAAGGGTGGTAGAGGAGGAGCAACTGCGGGAGACAGGTTTGCCTACACAAATCCCCCCCTTTTCAGTGTGGGATGTTGGGGGAGGCAGCTTGTCTGGTGTACCTCCAGGATCAGCAACACTGGAGCTATGACTGTTTGGAACCAGCACCAACGAGGTCCGCATGGCTGCACTATCCTGCGCATATTCAGCAGGTAGCACCACATGCCGAGCCTCATAATGACGTGGGCTCTGCTGCTGGTGAATCTGGTGCTGATGGGAGGAACCCCCTTTGGCATTGCTGCCCTGCTTCCCTGCACTGGACTCAGGAGATGGACCAAAGCGTCTGTCCTTTTCCAACTCTCCGTTAAGTATCTCCCTGGGCCTTGTCTCCTCCCTCTTGGGTAAAAGCCCATCTGTGTACTGAACTAAGACCTGCGAGGGGCCACTGAGGGGGAACGTGTGGTGAGGGTGTAAATGTAGAGGCAAGTGAGCATGGGGTGATGGAGCAGTTCGGGGGGATACGCTTAGAGGAGAACCAGCAATTTGGACATATTGGGTGGAGTGGGCTAAAGAGGTGTTGTCAGTGGTGACCAGGCCTGAACGGCCCAAATGGTGGTGCTGGTCAATTTTGGATGCTGGAGAAAGCGTGCTGGCATAAACCTCACGTTGTGTGGTAGTGGTGGCAGCCGAATGAGAAACTAGCGGAGAAATGTAGCCAGCATATGGGTACGGAGAGCTGATGAAATGTAGATTGGGAGTCAGGGGTGTGTATTGGATGGTGCCAGCAGGCTGAGAGAGGGCTGACGTGTACACTCCAGGTATTGTGGTGACAGAAGGTGGAGCTCTGGTTGAGTGCGAGGATGAGGAAGGTGCACACTCAGCCGTTGCTGACAACGGCTTGTATTGAGGCCCATCCGATTCTGCGGAGGTGCTGATGTGTTGTCGCCCTCTGTCATGCCCACTTGCCAGACTGGCGAGCCATGCCAGGTTCCCCCCACGCTGGCTCTCACTCGCAGGCGCCATCACCATGGGCCTATCCTCTGAGGGTAGAGTGCTTGCTGGGATTTCACGCTTCTTTGGGGGAAGGCATTCATTGCTCCGCTCCTGGTTGGACTTCATGGTGCCTGAGAATCTTGTACCACAGTTTCAGGATGTTTCTTCCTCTTGTCTTTTTTCTCTCGCTCTTTTCCTCTCCCTCTTGGTCTCAGTTTGTCTTGCTAACAGAGTGTGCCCTCCCACTGATTTGGCTCGGAGCAAGGATGGGGATGGGGTAGAGAGGAGAGTGGTGGTGAGAGGGGATATGTCCTGTGCCTAAGGTTGGATGGACACAGATTTCAGTCTTAAGCAATGGAAGTCACACCTGCCGTGGGAGAGCGGTCCATGCAATTCATGTGGAATCATTTCCCTCTGAGAGCGAGTCTCCAGGACTGCAGGAAGAACCTGAAAAAAAGCAAATCGGACATAATTAAGGTGATTTTGTTTTAAGACAGATCTATAAACTTGTCAAGACACTTTAAATTAAAAAAGCTAGTTCAGTGCATTCAACAGTTTTTAAAAATATTACTATACATGTGAGTGGGCATCAGTATCTTGTGGATAAAACTCATTGTGTGCGTGTTTGGAGTATGTAAGTGGACCCCCTGGAGGGCAAGATGGAACACACAGTGTGAGCATCATTAATAATGAACCAGCACTCTGCACTCAGGGCCTATTTAAAGCCAGAGTAACACATTCACCATCATGCAACATACATTCACAAATTAGACTGGAAGCCCATCTACTATACTATGAAAATATGATATAAACATCTAAAAGTTGAAATGGAATAGCATTTGTAACCCATTTTACTTCTGTAATGAGTCATTTTTACAAAAAGGATATTCTAAGAGAAAAAGTGTAGGAAGGGATTATTTTATCCGTCATGAATTGACTGAATTGTGAAAAGTGGGTGTTTATATGGTATAATGGAGTAAGATTTGAATAGATGAATGACTTGCTGTTAGTAGAGGACTACTACAATCGTTTACAACCATACCTACATCAAGTTGATACCGATTGCAACTACATTGACCAACATGTCTTGGGTGGCATCAAACAAAAAGAAAGAGGTTAGAGAATAAGCAAGTCACATATTGATGCAAGATTACAAACGCATGCTATTACTTTGGATTTGGACTAATCGATTAATGAATGGACAAGTGTGTTATGAAAGTCTTTTTCTTCTCCCTCCCACTCCAGAGTGTATACACGTGATGAAACAGTGATGTTGTGCAGTGTTATGGCTTGTTTGACATTTCTCCCTGAGCTCTATTGATTGGACCCATTCAGCTGCGTCTGTTGTCCAGAACTGGTGGGAGGGTGGTTTTGCATGATAAACAGGCCCTGATGATTTAACAAGTGTCGCAGTGCTATAAAAGAGCAGGTCTGTATACCGGCTCATTTTTTGTGCGTTTGCAACACTTGCACAAAAGTAACTAAATGTACCATAGTATTACCATGAGGTTTTGGATATGTACAATTTAAGAATCATGTTTTTGGATACAGAAGTCTCCATGGTTTACTGGACAAGGCACCACAGTAACACTGTGTTTTTTTTTGGACATGTGCTATTATAATACTACATTTACAAAATACCATAAAATACCACACCTTTTGGACATGTATCAAAATAGTATTCTTGGACGTATCTTGGAGTAACAGGTATCAGATGGTAGTACTATGGTATTACTATATGATGCACCATACCGTCGCATTGCTCAATGGTAGTACTATGTTTATTTGGACATGGCAATACTATGATATTCTTTGAAGTATGTACCATGAAAAACCAGATAAATGCCATAGTATATGAATATGGTAATAATTTAGAACCATGATATATCAAATTTAGGGCCGGGACTTTAGCGCGTTAATTAAGATTAATTAATTACGTGACTTTAACGCGTTAATTAATTACGCAAAAAAAATATATATATATTAACCACACTTATTTTTGCACCGCGGAACGTTTTTCAATGAATGAGTTTCGATGGACCGATTATACTGGAACACCAACTAGCGCTCGCTCAGGAGTCACGACAACAACAAACCATGGGTGCGTCTCAATCAGCTCCCTAGTTCAGTAGTCAGGGCACTGATCAGGGAGTCAGCCCATTGACTTATGTCCTGATCAGTGCCCTGACTACTGAACTAGGGAGCTGATTGAGACGCAGGGCATGAGTGAACATGAACGAAGAAGCTGATGAGACTGCTTTGCTTGGCCCCGTGGATGGGAAATTTTATTTTAAAAAACGAAAGAATGGAAGCGTCGTCAAGAGCATGGTTGTGTGCAAGCTATACAACAAGGAATTTGGGTATCACCGCAGCACATCGAGCCTCAGATATCACAAATATGCTTTTGCTACACTTAATGGCAAACATTGCGCTGGTCTGCTGGACTGAAATAAATAAACTATATTTTGTTGATTAAGCTTAAGTATTCAGTCATTATTCAATGGTATAATAAAAATACATGTGAAAAATGACTTCTCATTGTTCTCAGGTCAAATATTTATATGCAATTAAAATGCGATTAATTTCGATTAATTAATTACAAAGCCTCTAATTAATTACATTAATTTTTTTAATCGAGTCCCAGCCCTAATCAAATTACCATGGTATTAGCATCTGATACCATCACTATAGTGTGCCTGTCAAACTTCATATCCTCAGACAATGTTTTAAAGGCCCCGTTCTTCACGCGTTTTCGAAGCTTTGATTATGTTTACAGTGTGCAATATAACATGAGTTCATGTTTCGCGTGTAAAAAAACCCGTTTTTTTTTTACTTATCTGAACAGCGCTGTTTTCTCTGTCCTAAAAACAGCCTGATGATTTCCTTGTTCTATGAAGTCCCTCCTTCAGAAACACGTAACGAGTTCTGATTGGGCCAGCGCTTCCCATGTTGTGATTGGACAGCAGCTTAGCGCACTTTGCCTGGAAAGGTCCCGCCTCTTACCATAACGGGGAGATGCAAGCACTGAATGCGCTCTTCTCCACGTGGGAGAGCAACAAGACCACGCCCCCTATTTTGCGTGTACTTGTGGGCGGAGGGTTAGTCAACAAACGGTTCTAGTGACGTCATTCATGAAGGAAGTGCAGCGGTGTAGTCCAAACCGGCCGTTCGCTGTAGGCTTAGAAAGGGAATTTCTGTTAAATTAAATATCTCGCTTGGCATTGAACTTTGAGCTTTATAATTTTACAAGTATTATTTATGCTCTAACAGCAACATTTCACACTAACTTAAGTTTGAAAGATGGAATCGTGAAAAACGGGACCTTTAAAATTGGACAAAAGAACCTTAAAAGTGTTGTAGGCGGTATCAAATATCAAAGTTTATATTTAGGTTCAGAAGGTCATGTCATCACTTAAATCAGACACAACAGCCCTCAGCTGATTACAAACAGCAGGAGTATGTCCTCTCTGTTTGCTCTCAAGTCAAAGTAGTGTAGAAAGGTTACACAACAGCTGAACATTATTGATTGACGCTATTGACATTGAGCAGGGTGTTTATTCTCAGCACTCTCTCAATCAGTGTTTCCTGCCTCTTTTTTCTACCCCCCACCCCACCCGTTACACTCTCATTCCTTCCCTTTGGCTCATATATCTTTTCATCTCTCTTTGCACCACCCCCAACCTCTCTTGTAAGTCTTTTTCCTTTACCATAATTTGATTCAGACAAGGGCAATCAAGCATGTTAATAACCCCATTATCATAATCATTTTAATTAATGATTTAAGTAATCATGCATGGTAGATGACAATATTATCCAGATGGTATTATAACTTACTCTAAAGGCAATTCTAGAGGTTTAAACTGGTCTCTGCCAGGTCCTTGAATGCTTGCGCTGAACTAAAACCTTTATTATGAGATTATATTTGAAAACTGATTAAAATGGTAATCAGTGATTCATTGTTCCCAGTTTGATGTACGATACGGCTCTGTTTAGTCTCTGCCTGCAAGAGTATA
The DNA here is from genome assembly GCF_024679245.1 of Pseudorasbora parva. NCBI lineage: Eukaryota > Metazoa > Chordata > Actinopteri > Cypriniformes > Gobionidae > Pseudorasbora > Pseudorasbora parva. The sequence goes on from NC_090190.1 coordinate 12,222,843, forward strand.
TGATATATGCTTCCCCACTCTTCTGCATCTACTCAGCTACATATTATGCAAAAAGTACAATCAATAAGATATGAAAACTGTGTGGTGGTGGTGGTGGTGGGTAGCTTTGTTTGATTGTTTTGTTTTTTAGTACAGCTTCCCTTGTGTCCAATCTTCTTCTAGATAAGTGCATCTATTATATATATAAATAAAATGAGAAATTGTGTGAGGTCGGGGTCATAGCCTTGTGGGTAGCATTCTTAAATATTGACCTGATTTTGAGTCTCAGCTCAAATTCAGGTCAATATTTTCTCATTCAAAAAACTGTATATTATACAAGATCAAATAGGTACAAATCACAGACTTTTCTAATATATTTTATAATTATTACCTGTGATTTTTATAATCTCATATTAATTGCAAACATATATGGAATATTCCTAATTTTAAAAACGATTTTGTCACACCACAAGATGATTTATGTGAATTGCCAAAACTGTTTCAAATTAGTAAATTTGTTTAAAAAAAATATACATTTACACAAATCTATAAGTATATATATATATATATATATATATATATATATATATATATATATATATATATATATATATATATATATATATATATATATATATACACAAACACACACACTTAATTAAATTTTAACATAAATCTGGAGAGAGAAAAAAGTGAATGGATAAGTTCTTTGCAAAGTTCGACATCCAAGTTTCTGATCCTGTTTCCCTCTCTCCTCTCTACGATCCAATAAAGGCAAAAATTATAACTCAAAAAATTAATTGAGAAAAGAATGAGATCAAATTGTTTTTAAACTCTGTACATCACCAACACCAGGGATTAGGGGAAAAAAATATTACAACTCCAAATGACTCTTTCAGTCCATCAAATTGACAGATAACATTATAGTTATCGACTTCTATGGACAACCGTGACTCAACCCTATTTAGATTTAGGTAGGCCTACTACGAAAGCATGCAACCACTATATTTCAAAGAAAAGCAGAGCAAAAGAGAGAGAAAGCCACAGTATGAGAGAGAGAGGGAGGGCGTAGTATATTCTCAACTCAACTGACTGCAGGTTACACAATTCTTTAATGAATGCCTGATACTGCAGAGAGCCAGTTAGGATTAATGACACTGATGCCAATGGCTGGTATTTTGTGTACACACATACAAAAATGCCTCGGTGTGTCGCTGTGGTATCCCGGGGAAAGCCAAGTCCTAATCTTTCACAGTTGGGTCCTCTCAGCTCTGCCTGCTTATCCCTCAGGATTAAACCCAACACACACACACACACACACACACACACACACACACACACACACACACACACACACACACACACACACACACACACACACACACACACACACACACACACACACACACAGCAGGGAGGGAGCGAGCAATCTACTGACCTACATTAGTGAGAACACTATGCTACACCTATACACACACACACACTTGTAAAATAACAAGCACATAGCAACAGAAGACCAGCACAGAGGCTCATTCAAATTCTCATTAACACACACACGCAACACACACACACACACACACACACACACACACACACACACACACACACACACACACACCTCCTAACTGTAAACTAAGAGCGTAGTGAGTGTTGAGAGAGAGAGAGAGAGAGAGAGAGAGAGAGAGAGAGAGAGAGAGAGAGACTGCAGTGTAAAAGCCTTGTCAGCTGGATCTTGCTGAGCGCACTAGGAACAGAACAGTATCAGATGACCTGAAACCTAAACTTATTGTCCTCCATCAGCCCTGGCAACATTATGAATCACGTCCCCGGGGCCTCAGAGCCACGGAGAACCGGGGGACAAATCAGAGACATTAATCAAAGACATTCACTGTGAATCTATCACAGACATGAATGAGAGGAAGCATGGGCTCCCCAAATGCATTTCTCTCCATAAAACCCCACTCGCACCGCAATAATGCACCACAACAATACATGTCAGCTCTGCGGGCTGCATTAGTGGGTCAATGGGAGATGACCGTGAGGATGACAAGGTTTAAGTCAATATAACCTCAGCATTATTGACAAGAATGAAACTCTGCACACAAACGAACACATTGATTTAAAATGCAAACATATTTTAGATTTGGAAAAAAACTATCACAATAAAAATAAAACAATCGAGGGCAATATGAATATATAATGTATCCATTTATTTTTATACTCTTTAAATTAAATTATTTCAAACTGAATTTTTCAAAATTCTTTTTTTTTGGACATTATTAGTTAGTTTACATTTCCTTTAAACACAAAATAATGCAAATAAGGCTAATTTAAAATATGGATAAAACCTGTGAAAAGTGTTTTTATTTCATGCCAAATTCCTTCATATTAACACAGAATACATTGGGCCTTATTTTTATAGACTTAATTATATATATATATATACACTGTAAAAAAAAAGTTGTTTTTTGTTGGTTTAACTTAAAAAAGTAAGTAACCTGGTTGCCTTAAAATTTTGAGTTTATTGAAATAAAAAATTTGAGTTTAATAACATTTGTTTAATAAATAGAAACTCAAAATATTATTGTATCTGAACCGCATAAAAAATTGGATAAATAGCAAATAGCACTATTTTGGCATGTTTCACTGCGTCATCAGAAAAAACACACACACAATGACCCAATATGCTTACAAAATCTTTTAATAATATTTTAATAAAGGTTGTCGAATCTCAAAAAAATGTTCATTGTATTAACTCAAAATTTTAATTTTAATGAACGCACATTTTTTAAGGCAACCAGGTAACTTTCTTTCTAAATAATTTTTTACAGTGTATATATATATATATATATATATATATATATATATATATATATATATATATATATATATATATATATATATATAAAATGTATCCCTAAAAATACATATTTATATTAGAATATATAATATTATATTATATAGATGCATATAAATATAAAAGATGTATACTTATAATAATAAATAATACAATTATGTAAATAAACAAAATAATATACATTTATAATTAAATTTATTGTGTCTAATTCTTCAAAATCTCGAAGGAGCTGCCCACTTCATATGTACTGATAAATATCAATAGTACAAAAAAACGTTTAAAATTGCATCTAAAATGTTTAAAGGTGCTCACTACACAACCTTACTGTACCGTAGCCTCTTGCACACTTTTCTGAGGCGCTTTCCCTTTAAAAGGTGGGCAGATACTCACTAACTGTCCCAGTGCCTGAGCTCTACAGTGAACAGCACAGAAATGGATAGAGCGAGTGAAACGGAGACAGGTTGTAAAGTAGAAACAACAAAAGGAAAGAAGAAACGGAAACTCTCAGGTGTGAGAGAGAGAGAGAGAGCTTTGTAGCTGCACGAAGACGTGCAGCTGAATGACTTGCACTTTCAAGTCCAGAGATAATCATAAAGAACATGAATAACAAAGACAAGACAGAGAAACAGAGAATCTGTGCTAGAACTCTATAGTGTTTCTCTGTCATTAACGCTCATGTACCACTTCATCAATACCAAACCAGAGATGTGAACTCCTCATATCTTTTGGCATTATCATCAATCGACTCAAGAGTTTCGGAGTCTTAACACAAGCGATATGCACACATTGCACATAGTTTTAGCTTTTTTACTTTAAAAAGCAACTTGACGTGTTAATGTGTTTCACAAAGCAAAACTTGGATCTTTTTAAGTACTACCTGAAAGCTGCAGATATGCCCTTGGATACGGTTGAGAGGTGCTATACACAAACAGACATGCTTTGGAGTAAATCACAGTGTAGTGGGAGTGCGTTAAAGCTTACCTTGTTGTTCAGAGAGGCCATTTGAGTCGCTCTCTCAGTCTCTCCCCTGTTCCCACAGAAGCCAAACAGACGCAGAGACACCCTGACACCTTACTGAAGGTACAGCCGTGTGGCCGGCATGAACAATGGCCCTTCCTGCTCTAAGTCATGGCTGTGGTCAGGCACTGCCCCCTGCCCCGCCGGGCCCCGTGTGTCACACAGGCAGCGCTGAGCTCTGAGCCCTGAGCCCTGCCTGCAGCACTCAAACGTGCGTTATGCAAGGCCTCGCCAGGCCACCAGTTCTTCCCCTCCCTCTCCCTCTCCCTCGCTCTCTCACTCGCTCAGCTCCTCCCACTCCTCACCTCACTGCGCACCACCACCAGCTTCATCAGGTATTCATTCAAAAAAGGCTCATGCCAGCTGGCAGCATGCCCAGACCACACTGCTAAAGAAAGAGAGAGCGAAAGAATGAAAGAGACAGAATGAGGGAGGAGATCAGGGAGAGAGGGAGGGATGTACAGAAAGACAGAGGAGGGAGGTGAGGGAATGAGAGTACGAGGGAAATCGAGAGAGGTGGGGCGTAAAGAGAGTGATGGAGATTAAACCAGAGAGAGATAAAGAGATATTAGGCTGTTTCTAGAGGTTGGTTGTTTTCAACTTTTCACAAAAAAAATGTTTTATTGTTATTATTATTTATTGCTTTACTCTTTTTTATTAATCACAAAACTTCACAAAATCTATAATGAAACTATGACTTTCTAAATGAAGAGTAAAACAAGCATAAAGCATTTACTACTATAAATGCTTTATTTTAGGGTCGATTTTGAAATGTTTTTGAAGGTCTGCATTTATTTGATCAAAAAATACAGTATTCATTCCTGTGATGGGAAAACTGAAAATGTCAGCTGATTTGGTGCTCAAGAAACATTTCTTATTATTGTCAATTTTGAAAACAGCTGTGCTGCTTAAAGGGTTAGTTCACCCAAAAATGAAATTGATGTCATTAATAGTTTTGTGGAAACCATGGTACTTTTAAATATAAATATTTTTTATTTATTTTGAAAAATTTGAATGCATCCTTGTTGGATTAAAATATTAAGCTCTATATCAAAAAAGAGACCCAAATGTTGTTATTGTATAAATAAAATATAATATTTTATAATATATAACATATACTCAAATTACAGCTGTGGCATCATACGTGTTTACCAAGAACACAAAACTATCAGTATCAAGCAAAAACATAAAAATAAAAAATAAAGGAGAATATCACTTATAAACTGAATATTTTGTATTTTAAGGTGTCCTTGTTACAGTGTAATTATATATTTACATAGTTATTGAGTAATGTTAATTAAAGGAAGTGTATGTAAGATTGTGGCCCAAACTGGTACTGCAATCACTATCCCCTCCCCCCGACTCGAGGTTGCCAGATATGCTGCAGGATCCAGCAGGAAGGTTTATAGCTGCAGCTGTGGGGACTAGAGCAGAGCTGGCAACCCAGATGCCCAAACACTACTGACTTCATGATTGGTCGATAGGTGGAGGGTGGAGCTTCAGGCCAAAACACAACATGACAACATCAGTTGAGGACTGTAACAACAACATTTAAATGACAATATCCTGGCCAGACTACTGTTCTCAGAGATAGAAGTATTTAAAATTTACATGATTTCTTAATGTTTAGTGACACATCAGGGCCATTTTATGATTAATTGAAATACATTTCTTAAATACAGTTCCTTTAAAGGGACAGTTTGATTACACTTTATTTTATAGTGTCATTGTTACAGTGTAAATATATATTTAAGCACTGAGTAACATTAATTAACTACATGTACTTGGGGTTAGGGTAGGATTAGGGTTTGGTTGAGGGTTAGTTGCATGGAATTATGCATAATTTACTGTTATAACTATGGTAGTACATATAACATATGAAAAAAGAACACTGTTTAATTTAGAATTTTTTTAACATGTTACCGACAGTTAATTCTGTCATTTACTCACCCTTAATTTCGTATATTTTGAATAATGTTGGCCAGAACCAATTGACATAGTATGGAAATAAATACTATAGACGTCCATGGTGTTTCACCACTGTGTGGTTACAAATATTCTTCTGAAATATCTTCCTTTGTGTTCAACAGAAAAATCACATTTATACAGGTTTGGAACAACTTTAGGACAAGTAAATTACATAATTTTCGGTCCCACTTTATATTAGGTGGCCTTAACTACTATGTACTTAAAAATAAAAATAAAAAATAAGTACAGTGTACTTATTCTGCTCATATTATATTGCAAAACACTTGCAATACAATATGAGCAGAATAAGGAGGGGTGTCCAGAGTGAGAGAGGAAATGCACGCCCATAAACACTCTCTCAGGTGCAGATCCAGTCGTCTGAGCAACACTTCTGTGGCGCCGCGCTCCACTTTATTCCTATGGGTGACGTCGAGCGACTTCAACGCTTCAGCACAGCATTCCTGGAAGGCAGCGCTGCATTTGAATCGATTTGAACACAGAAATGACAAGAAGCATCACATCACGCATCAGTCGCGTCGCAAAAGTGGATCTCCACGGTCACTGCTGAAGTGAAGTAAAGAAGTGTGTTTTTGAAGGAGAGGTCCCAGCGATAAAGGTTCACGGTCCTGCTTTGGAAGCAGCCGGTGAGTAAAACTGCTTCAAATGTCTATGCTGTTGGCTATGGTTGCGTAAGTAAACATCAGTAAACAACACGATCGTGTATAACGTTAGTTAATTTATCAATGGAGCATGCGATCTATGGTGTGTGTTTAAATACATTTGTTTAGCTGACCACTATAGGTGTCATTTTGTTTATTGTAAAACCACCCAAACATAAACCTAGCGTTCTCACAAAGTGCGCTTCTTCATTCAAATGCGCTAACGGTTACTCCATTGTTGTTCTATGTATAAAGTTACACTACTCTGACGTGCAAAACCGTTTTGCTTGCTACTGCTAAGGTTTAGTCGCATACAATAGTCCATAAACCGAATCATGTCCTCATAAACTGTGAGTAAACACACACAAATGTTGACAGTCCACTAAATACAGTACATACCACAGAGACGGACGTCCTGCTGTTGGTGTTTCTCCTGTTCAATTTATTTCAGCCTCCGGATCTGATTCTGGATCATATCTGTATTAGTTGAATCTGATTTAGGGTAGCGTTTTCTTCTCCACGCTTGAGGACGTCACCGCTTTGTGCGCGATCGTCATTCTTTAGCTCCGCCCACACAATACGCCGCTCGTTTTTTTCCGGAAAGACCCGGTACAGCCTTTATTTTCTTTTATAAATATAATAAAACTAAAGACTTTTCGGAGATATGAAGGATGCAATACTACTCTATAGGCACTCAAGATTGACTGAAACTGAGTGTTTCACCCCCCCCCCCCCCCCCTTTAGGTGTAAGGAAAGTCTCATTATAAATGTAATTACGCAAATTAAAATACAGATGAAATTACATGCAGGTTTAAAAAAAAAATTAAAATACAATGTAAAAGCACACTGTAAAAGTGTGTCAAATTATTGGTTCAAATGTTAGTACATAGTTAAGGCCACCCAATATAAAGTGGGCATGAGTTTTAATTTTTGGGTGAACTACCTTTAACAACATGTACTTAATATAGGGTTAGGAACAGGGTTTGCTTTGAGTTAATTGCATGATGTAATTACTGTTATTACTATAGCAAGTACATGTAACGTGTAACAAAGACATTAAAATAAAGTCTAACATATATATTTTTAATTGTGCATAATTTCTAGTCATACAGAGTATTTTTAACTGTTCTCTTTAGGTTATAAACAATATGAAATTAGCCTTGGCAAGACTAATACCATTTTAATGCAAAAATGTAATTTCCACCACAGACATTTCCATCTCAAAATGATGTCAAACACAATGCATCATTAAAGACGTGCTGTAATTAACTAGTCAAAAGTGTATTCAAAAGGAGTTCTTTCACTAAAAGTCAAAAGTGCTTCATAGCTGAAAAAAAATAGACAAACTACTAGACGGGTGAATATGCCCTCTCCCTTATGTATGCAGTATGCACTCCCACACACGACACTAATCATTTCAGCAGAAGAGTACACATAAACACAGACCCACACACACTTCCACGGAGAGCCACGGCGTTCCCTGGATTAGAAGCTCAGGTGAGCTCAATGAAAGAACAAGGACATCGCAATGATAATCCTGTACAGCAACATATCACATAAATGAACTCTGAACTTCTTTGTTTCTGCTCAATTTAAAAATCAAAAATCAAATGGCCTAAAAACTCTAGAGAGAACTGTTATACAGCTTCTGCAGTTCTGTTAACTCACCAGCAGGTGGTGCTAGAGAAAACACAGTCTCAGATTCATAGCTAAAGGCTAGAGTTTGTTTAGCTGACCTAGTTAGCTATGCTGTTTTGATAAATATATATTCTGCTCATTGGTGGGGAGGATAGTGCAGTAAGAGCGGACAAGAGAAATGTTTCCTATAAAGGAAAAAAAGAGATTCACTCTCAAAAATAAAGGTAATTGATTTTAATTTCGTTCCAAGAAGAACCTTTAACATTTCCATTGCACAAAAGGCTCTTTATAGACAAGAACTCTATAAACTTTACACTAAGAAAAAACCTCTTTTTGTACCTTTATTTTCACTGTAAAAAAAGAGATTTGATCAATAAGTTACATTGCTTTAACTGCTTTAAGCAATTTTCAACTTTTTTATAGGTTATAAAAGATTCAGCACATTCAAGTCAGTTTGATAATTTAAGTTGAAATAACTTAAACATCAAAGATGATTGAACTTAAATGTTGATCGAGTTTGGACTCTTTGACAGAGTATTTCTGTGCCATACATTCCTTCAGGATTCAAACAAGTTTCTGAACATTATTTTTTCCAAAAATGTATGTCATAGAACTCATTCTATTGACACTTCTCCCTGAGCAGGAGCGCACATCAACCAGAGCGAGAGCAAGAGCATGTCCAGCCTTTTCAGCCAATTTTGTCACAATGTCACTAAAGAAGTGTGTTTTTGGTTGTGAGGGAAAGATAACCTTGCTAAGTTGACCAAAAAACCCAATGTTAAGGAAACAGTGGATGCAGTTTGTTTCGGGGTCAGAAACGGAGTGTGTTTGTTTGTTTGCTCCCGGTCACGAGTGGAAACCGCAGGCGGTGAGTGAAACTGTATCAAATGTCTGTTTTGTTGGCAATCGGCGTGTAAGGGCTTATAATATAAACAACACCACTGTATAGTGAATCGAAAGTTATCCTGGGATAATGTCATGATGTGTGCTCGTGACTCCGCCCACAGCACGCCTTCACGAGTTTCTGGAAAGAATCAGTACAGCGTTAGCCTGACAAGCCAGACCCACATCAAGATGTTTGGTCTGGAAACTCACCATAGACAGGGCTCAATCCGAGGGGCGGGATAAACGGTTGTCTTTCAAACTCCCTCTGCACGCAATAGGATAGCGCTACACCAACCAGAGCAACGAAGGTGAAGCAGAGCTCGCTGACTGATTAAACATTCGCCGTATCGGTCGGCTAAACTCCGAACACATCTTCCCTTTTTAAGAATGACTTCAGTGCCGTTCTTTGTTCTTTTCTCAGAGAAAAGCTTAACTCCAAGTCTTCCAGAATCGCAGTCAAAGCTGATTTGAAAGACCGCCGCCGTTCGCCAGTTTCTGTGTTTACTAGAAGCACGCAAACGCAACTCGGCCGTCGTCATTATGGCCCCGCCCGCCGACTCTATACACGATGTTTTTGGCCCGTCCAGATTGTGAGGAATACAGCTCAGAAGGGTATTGAGAGTTCCTAGACGACACTTGCGGGCAGATTAAATTTGCTGCCGCTAGGGTGCGTCTAGATTTCTAGGCTAGTACAGAGATTACTACTAGAGTAATGTCAAGAGTATGTCTTTTACAAATATGATAAAACGAAAGTCTTTTTAGAGATATCAAGGATGCAATACTACTCTATAGGTTTTCAAGATTAACACAAGATAAGTGACGTATGTTGAACGAAGCACAGAACTCTGTGAGAAGAAGATGAGTGTAAACGATCTTTGCCGGTGTTGTAAAAAGAATTTCACGATACACAGAGTACTTACCAACACAATCATCATTTTTGAGAGAAATAGTAAAGGTGAATGCATATACAAAGTTGTCTCTATTTAGAATTAGAACAAATTCAACCGAAGTGCTCTTGGTGATGTGGATGATTACGTTACTGTTGATCATCTGTCCAGCCCGCCCTGACAATTTGATCGGTCCAAACAGCTCTGGTTCGAGCATAGTTGCTTTCAAACGGATCAAGTCCAGACAAACTTCTGGACCTCAAATGTTGTGGAATTACTAAACTAGTGTAAATTCATGGAAAAATAGGGTCTAAACAAACACACAAGGGATGCTCAGAACTATGTGAATGATGCTTGCTGAAGTTCTGCGTGCGCGGAATCCATGTGGGCCTGCCGTTGAGTCAATTTAACGCACGGCTGAACGCGTCCCTATGGGCTGTGTTATGGAAAGCATGAGGCAGTCAGAGGTTGTCAGTGCTTTGAGCTCGGGCTCGGTCATTAATGCGAGTCAATTTGAAGCGCTGCGCATGACGGGCACGCAAGGAGTTCCCTTGTTAGGCAAAGGAGTGCGTGCTGTTTACAGAACCGCAGTCAACAAAACAAGCAGCACGGGAAGGTCTGTCTGTTGTCGTGGCAACAAATTAGCTATGCTTACCATTTCTGGGCCTTTAGGGTAATTCAATTAGTTTTCATGTGTTTACTCTGAAGCGCGTGCAGTCACCTGAAAGACTGATAAATGGACGGGGGAAGAGAGAAACAAAGACACAGACAAGAGATTATGAGGACAGACAGAAGAGTAGGATAAAAAGGCTGCAACTGCTAACTCCCTGATAACAAAACATCCCCTCTTTTGCAGGAGATGAGTCTACTCTTTACAGCGGAGAACATCTTTCTCCTCTCTACAGATTGCAGTCATTAGGTAGGAGAAAGAGAGCACATTTAAGGTGTAGAATTCAGAACAGCTTTAATTCCTCTTGGAATGCTGTCATACAAGTTGTTATATTGCACATTATTCAAGAAAGACTTTCAGTAATTAGACTGTGAAACTAAAATGTTTAGCAACTGACAACCAATCATAAACTAACTGATGTCTCGTTAATTATGCATGAGCTTTGTACAGTTCCCGTTTCTAGTTTCGACATCTGAGGGAAGTTAAAAGGGTCTGACACAACAGTGCTGGCAGTATGCGCAACTGGAGAGACACAGAAACATATGATATGATGTTCATTTTAAGATGACCAGAGCGTTCCGCTGTGCTGTACTTGTCCAATCAATGTTATTAATAGTTTAAAAACGTTAACCCCAGAGTTTACAGTGTTTAGTGAATTATCGAAACCCTGGATTATTATAATTACGACATGGCAAATCTCTGTTCATTTGAACAAGCTGTTCAAATATTCATAAGGATTTGTTTATATGGTAATGCGCACAAACAGGATCTATATTTCAATATATTTCAAAATTAATAGTACAGGTAACACTGTTAATATAATATAATAAATATAATATAATGAATATAATATAATAAATATAATATAATATAATAAATATAATATAATATAATTAATATAATATAATATAATATAATATAATATAATATAATATAATATAATATAATATAATATAATATAATATAATATAATACAATATAAGTACGACATGGCAAATCTCTCAGAGCTGTTCAAAATATTCGTTTAGTTATTCGGATTTGTTTATATGGTAATGCGCAAAAACAGGATCTATATTTCAATATATTTCAAAACTAATATCACAGGTAACACTGTTAATATAATATAATATAATAAATATAATATAATATAATGAATATAATATAACAATGTAATACAATACAATTAATATAATATAATATATTATAATATAATATAATTAATATAATATAATATAATATAATATAATATAATATAATATAATATAATATAATATAATATACATTTTAGATTAATCATTTCAAGTGTAAAAGCCTGATGGTTTCAACATGGAAAGCATAATCCCAGGGTGCATCTGGTCTTGAAATCATCCAACCTAATGGCTCTAACATGGTGGATGCCCGGACTATCACAGGCACATCTATTTTAAACAGTTTCTTTTATTATATTACTTGGAAAGCCGAGTTAAAATCATATCCAAGCACCACGTGGTTTTATACTTGGCACGTGCTGCTAATCACAGTAGGCTATGTAAAAAATGCAGGGATGAAAAGATATAAATGTATACAGCAATATGCACATACACAAAGTCTTGTATAATTCTGCTTCTAAAAATAGTCATAGTTCTGTTTGCCTAATGCACAAAATGATTGGTTTCATATCCCACCGAATGCTCAGATGTGATCCACTCTTGCCGCTTGCCAAAGAATTTGTTCTATCGGTGTGAATCTGACGGTGCAGTGATTTAAAAATCCACTCAAATCAAACTTCACAGGAAAGCTCTGCACCATTCAGTGGAATGTAACCACCCTCTCATGGCCAGATGTGTCCTTTTACATGCACGCACGCTGAATGCTTTCAGACTGATATGCATTTTCACAAGCAGACCTGAATAGCAGCGAGCCTTTGATCGCACCTGCACGAGAGAGCCTGGCTGTGACTCCCTCCGACTGTCTGCCGTTCAGCTGTGGCTTCCCTCTCTCTGCTTCGGTGTCGCTGTGAACTCGAGATGTGTCGCCAAGGAGACACATGAAAGGCTCTATACATACGCACAACGCGCACCCACGCATACATATGTGCATGAAAGAGGTCTCCCGCACAAAACTCCCTGCATGCACGTTGCATACTACATTACATTTGAAGGCATAATCCAATAATACAGTATAAAAATCTGCCATCATTTAATTACACTTATGTCATTCCAAACCTATGTGACCTACTTTCTTCTGTGGAACACAAAAGGAGATATTTTGAAGAATGTCCTGGCTGCTCTTTTCTGCATATGAAAGTGAATGGGGCTTGTAATACTTTTATGATCATTTTAGTGTCATATTGGAGTTTGACATCCCCAGTCCCCATGTGAATTATTCCTTTAGCCCGGTATCTCCTTCTCTCAATCACTTCTATGATCATGCGGAACATTCTCCCCTGCTTGTATCACCGTCATCTGGCACTAACAACCCAACAATGACTCATTAGCTGGGTGAATAGACAGATTGGCAAAGAGAGAGCAGCGCCACAGTAATACCCAGCATGCCCAGCAGCATTACAGAGTGAAGCATTAACCCCATACTGAGCCCTAAGGGGAGAGGAATGGCTGCAGATTAACTTTATGTGCTTTTTACTGAAGTGCCCGCAGCAAAATGTGATGGCCGAATGTTGAACTAACACTAGACTGCAACACCTCAGGAAGAACAAAAGTAGTCAGCTCTTGGTTGTGTGAGTGTGGGTTGTGCACTATTCAGAATAAAATGGAGAAGGCTTTTTCAATTGCAATTCAGTGCCTGTAGAATTGTAAATAAACTTTGAAATTAAATTGAAATTCAAAGAATTTCATGCTGTCGTCAGTGTTGTTTTTAATATTACTTTGTGTTTGTCTGTATAATTGATCCTTATCAAATATACAATATGGGATATTTCCAAAAACATTATAAACATATTAATATAATAAGATTTTATGAAATATTTATTATAAACTTACATTAATTATGACAAAATAATGAATGTTATTAATGGTGTTCTTTTGAAGTTTCTATTTAAAGAATCCTGGAAGAAAAAAAACGGTTTCCACAAAAATATTAAGCAGCACAACTGTAATAATAATAAATGTTTCTTGAGCACCAAATCATCATATTAGAATGATTCATGAAAGAACAAATTCTGACACTATAGACTGGAGTAATGATGCTAAAAAAATGTTTTTTTTATATTACAATAATAATAATAATTAAAAAATGTTTATTTTACACAATATTACTTGTTTAGTTAAATAGATCAAAAAAATAAAAGTTTCAAAAACATAAAAAAAATCTTGACACCAAAGGCACGCACACACACACACGCACACACGCACACGCGCACACACGCACACAGAAAAAGATTTAAAAGGCAATTTTAATATTAAAATCTGTTTTGAAAGCTATTCATTGATTTAACATTTGTTTAGAAGTTTACAAAAATGACAATTCATGTCAAATCACAAGATGTGAGGGGAAAAAAACAGGAACCTATACAGATATAGTTAGTCAAAATGTATCATGCAGTTCATCATGTTTTGTTACACCAAATATGATCTTGCCAAACAAAAACAAAAAAGTCTTTATAACTACATTCTTTTTCCAATTTAAAATGTATGCCCAACCTTGTTGATATGTCTCTATTGCTGTATGCTCTCTCATTCTCTCTTTCTGATAAGTGCAATACCGTGTGTGTATGTGTGTGTGTGAGTAGAGTGAGAGAGGGCTGGGATGAAACCGTAGCAGACCAAAAACTCAGACCTGGCTTTGGTTATTCTCTCTCAATGCCAAGTCTGAGGGTGTAACTATAAATGAGAGTGAGGGAGGTCTCTGAGGTCAGCCCAGTCAGTGAACAAAAATACTCACATACGTTTACCTAGCTAAACGAGTATAAAACATAGATATAGCTAATAATAATTACCACGGACTAACCCTCACTCAAACCCACTGGAGCTCAACTTTCTAGTATGTGGGTGGAAAGCCAGGGATAGGCAAGCTCCAGAAATATATATGTTTTTGCATTAAATAATGGTTTTGTTCTTGGCGGACAACGCTGCTGCTGTTGATTATTTCTGCCGCTGCAGAGCAAGTATTGACTTGCTATTGCGAATAGACAGACATGGTGTTGTGAGCATGTAAAATATGCTGCTGCTGCATAGACATACATAAATCCTATAGCAAATGTAGGCAGGTGGAGCTGGAGAAGGTGCAGGGTTTCAGAGGAACTATGATATAGCGCACTGCAGGACTAGCATATACAGCAAACACTAAACCAGACTATTTAGCACCTTCTAGAGTTTCATGACTGAACTAGATATAAGAATATATAAAGAAATGTCCCTTTTTAAGGTCACAACTCCATA